>NC_057795.1:542059936-542229269 GCF_018294505.1 Triticum aestivum
CGAGGCTCCGGTCCGTGACAAGGAGTTCGGCTCTTCGAGAGGCGCGCGTAGGAGTTGGGTCCTTAGAAGCGTTGAGCGCGAGCGAAACACCCACTGGGCCGGTTGGCGGCAATCCAGCTTGGCCGGTTGGTGAGCAGTCGGTCGTGCAGCTAACTTAGTTGACGAGCGTCGGGCCGGGTTGGTCGACCCAACGGCTTTGACTTAGTGTATGAATCGTAGGGGAGCTTTGGCCCATTGTGCTTGCGCGCCGTCAGCTAGAGCTGGATCTGCGGTTTTAGGGCGAAGTGGGGGACCGCGGCATCCTAACTTTATCAGGAATCACCAAGTAAAGCGGCAGGGTGATGATCAAGCCGGTCAGCCCCCGAGCCCCCGGGTCGAGCTAGTCGAGCCGGCGGCTAGGTTTGGTAGTAAAGTGATGCAAAATATGGACGCAATAAGTTGGTCGGCAAAAGGCAGCCCCCGAGTCTCGTTCGGGGACCCCATAGTTTCATATCCTTACAAAAGGCGTTGATACATACATTCGCGCGGCTAACTGTAAAACGGACTGAGGAGTTCCACGTTCCACGGCTGGGTTGTTTCTTTGCTGACGGTGTCCCTCTTGCGCTTCTTCGACTTGTGCGCGTCGATGAGGTAGTAGGCGTTGCGGTCGCGCAAAGTCTAGCTCACGATGAACGGGCCCTCCCATGGAGAGGACAGCTTGTGCTGGCCTGCCTGCTCTTGGATGAGTTGGAGAATGAGGTCGCCTTCACGGAATGCGAGAGGCTTGATCTTCTTGTTGTGGTAGTGCCTCAGGCCTTGCTGGTAGATGGTCGAGCAGCTAAGAGCCAGAAGGCGCGCCTCTTCGAGCAGGTCGACGCCGTCTTCGCGTGCTTCTCTTCCTTCTGCTTCGGTGTACATCGTGACACGCGGCGAGCCGAACTCGACGTCAGTCGGGATGACAGCTTCGGATCTATAGATGAGGAAGAACGGGGTGAACTCGGTCGACCGGTTTGGTGTTGTACATAGACTCCAGAGAACCGCGGGCAACTCGTCGAGCCAACTCCTGGGCGAGCGGACAAGTGGCTCGACAAGTTGCGGCTTGATGCCGGACAGGATGAGTCCGTTGGCTCGCTCGACCTACCCGTTGGACTAGGATGTGCGACGGAGGCCAGGTTGAGGCGGATGCCGGAGACAGAGCAGTATTGCTCGAGCGCGCCCTTGGCGAAGTTGGTGCCATTGTCGGTGATGATGCTATTCGGCATGCCGTAGCGCACCGCTATGTCCTTGATGAACCGGACGGCTGTTGGCCCGTCCAATTTCTTGATTGGTCTTGCCTCGATCCACTTGGTGAATTTGTCCACTGCCACCAGTAAGTGCGTCATGCCGCCTCGAGCAGTTTTGAAGGGTCCCACCATGTCGAGTCCCCAGACCGCGAAGGGCCAGGCGATCGGTATGGTGCGGAGTGCTGACGCCGGCTGGTGGCTGCGTTTGCTGAAGCGCTGGCATCCTTCGCACTTGAGGACGAGCGACTCGGTGTCTTTGAGGGCCGTTGGCTAGTAGAAGCCGTGGAGGAACGCCTTGGCCACGAGGGATTGAGATGCGGCGTGGTGCCCGCACTCGCCCTGGTGAATGTCAAGGAGGATGTCGATGTCGCGATCCTGCTCGACGCTTCGCTGGAACACGCCGGTAGAGCTGCGCTTGATGAGCTCGTTGTTGATGATGTTGTAGGCGGACGCCCGGCGCTGAACATGCCGGGCCTCGGTCTCGTCCATGGGGAGAACCCCATTCTCCAGAAACTCTAATATCAGCAAGGCCCAAGATGGGGCCGCGACGACGGTGAAGACGGCCACCTGGGTGGGTTCCGAGTCGGCGGCTCCTGGGCCGGGTTGAGCAGCCCCTGGGTTGGTGACGGCGAGAGCCGGGTCCAGGGTGATGGTGGCCAGGTTGAGCTGAGAAGCCCCCGGGCCGGGTTTAGAAGCCTCGGGGCCGGGTTCAGCAGTCCCCGGGCTGGGTTGCGGCGCGGCCGGGTCTTCTGGGACGTGGATGGACTCGGAGTCCGGCGACGGCTTGACGAACGGTTTGCACAGGTGCTCGAGGGAGACGCCAAACGGGATAGCTTGACGTGACAAGGTGATCTTGGCGAGCGTGTCGGCTGCCTCGTTCTCCATGCACGGGACATGGAGGAATTCGCAGCCATCGAAGGATCCGGACAGCTTCTGGATGAGGAAGCGGTAGCTTGCCATGTTGGAGTCGCGAGCATCCCACTTGCCGGAGCTCTGCTGCACCACCAGGTCCTAGTCTCTGTAGCACAGGATGCGCCGGATGCTGAGTTCCTTGGCGAGCCGGAGGCCGTGCACAAGAGCTTTGTATTCGGTGACGTTGTTGGAGGCGGCGAAGTGGATCTGGAGTGCGTAGCGGAGTCGGTCACCCTTTGGAGATGATAGTACGATGCCGACCCCTGAGCCGAGTCGCATCTTGGACCCGTCGAAGTGCATGCGCCAATGCGTCGAGTCGGAAGGCGGCAGCAGGTATTGGATCTCGGTCTAGTCGACGAGGAAATCGGCCAGGGCCTGAGACTTGATCATGGTGCGGGGCTCATAGAGGATGGTGTGGCCGGCTAGTTGGATCGCCCATTCGGCAACCCGGCCGGAGGCGTCCCGGCACCCGATGATTTCTTCGATAGGAACCATGCTGACGATGGTGACGACGTGTTCTTGAAAGTACTGCTTCAGCTTCTTGGCGGTGAGGTATACACTGTAACACATCTTCTGGTAGTGCGGGTAGTTCTGCTTGGAGGTGGAGAGCACTTCACTCAGGTAGTAGACCGGGTGCTGGACGGCCTGGACCTTGCCCTTCTCCGGCCGCTCGACCACCAGCACCGTGCTGACCGCCCGTGACGTCGCGACTATGTAGAGCAACATCGGCTCCTTGTCGGTCGGAGCGGCCAGGACTGGTGCGGTGGAGAGCATGCGCTTGAGGTCTTGGAAAGCTTCGTCCGCCTTGCCGTTCCACTCGAACGGGCTTGTTTTCTTCATTAGCTGGTACAGGGGCAGTGCCTTCTCACCCAGCCGGCTTAGAAACCGGCTGACCGAGGCCAGGCAGCCTGTGAACTTCTGAACATCGCGCAACCGTGTTGGCTTGCGCATGCGCTCGATGGCCTTGATCTTCTCCGGGTTTGCCTCGATGCCACGTTCCGAGACGAGGAAGCCGAGCAGCTTTCCGGCTGGGACGCCGAAGACGCACTTTTCTAGGTTGAGCTTGACCTTGTATTCGCGGAGGTTGGCGAATGTGTCCTTTAGATCGTCGAGGAGCGTGAGGTGCTGCTTGGTCTTCACCATGATATCGTCCATGTACACGTGGATGTTCTTGCCGAGTTGCGGTAGCAAGCATTTCTGCATGCAGCGTTGGAAGGTGGCGCCGGTGTTCTTCAAGCCGAACGACATGGTGATGTAGCAGTACGCCCCAAAGGGCATGATGAAGGACGTCTTTAGGGAATCGGCCGGGTCCAGCTTGATCTGGTGATAGCCGGAGTAGGCATCCAGGAAATACAGCAGCTCGCACCCGGCGGTCGAGTCGATGACTTGGTCGATCCGCGGGAGAGTGAACGGATCCTTGGGACAGACCTTGTTGAGGCTGGTGTAGTCGATACACATGCGCCAGGACTTGTTCTTATTTAGGACGAGGACTGGGTTGGCCAGCCACTCGGGGTGAAACACTTCCATTATGAAGACGGCCGCCAAGAGCTTGGCGACCTCTTCACCAATTGTTCTTCTCTTCTCTTCGGAAAATCGACGAAGGGGTTGACGAACAGGCTTGGCGTCCTTGCGGACGTGGAGTTTGTGATCGGCGTACTTCCTCGGGATACCCGACATGTCTTTGGGGGTCCATGCGAAGATATCCCGATTCTCATGGAGGAAGTCGACAAGCTCGCCTTCCCATTTGTTGTCGAGGCGGGCGCCTACAACAACGTACTTACTGCAGCTGCGTTCCTCCGGGTTCAGCTTCACCTTCTTGGTTTCCTTGGAGGGCCTAAAGGCGGCCTCATCGGCCAGGTCCAGGGTCGGGATCAATGCGTCGGAGGCCTCGCCGGCTAGGGCAACGATCCGGTCGAGCCGGCGCCGCTCCTCGGTAATGACCAGCGACTCGGCTAGCTTGGTGTCGTCTCGGGCGCATTCTAGAGACTTGCGATAGTCGCTGGTGATGGTAATGAGGCCCTTGGCCCCGGAATCTTCATCTTCAGGTACACGTAGTGGGGAACCGCCATGAATTTGGCGAGCGCAGGCCGGCCCAGCAGCGTATGATATGCGCTGGACAGGTCCACCACCTCGAACCAGATCGGTTCACGTCGGAAGTGCACTACAAAAAAAATACACTTCCGTGATGATACGTGTTTGTCACAGTAGGTCGCGTTTTTTGTCATCCATGTACATCCATGACAAATTTATGACAGAATCAAGATAGTCATACATGTGCTGTCGTAGAAGTGTTCCATGACATTACCAAAATTATCATCACGGAAGTGTCCACTTCCATGACGATAAATCGCGCGTCACAAAAGTGCTTTCATCAAGGGTGACTGACACGTGGCATCCACCGCAACGGAACACCGTTAAGCTATCGGGTCGGGTTTTGGATCCGATAACCCGTTAACAGCCCCGACCAATGGGGATTTTCCACGTGTAAAATCATCATTGGCTAGAGGAAACACGTGTCGGCTCATTGTTGGGACAGATGTCATCCACTCACTGGACAGAAGGCGCCTATGATATGTCGACACGTGGCATGGCCAAACAAGTTTAAATGGGCCGGCCCAACTAAAGGCCCACAAGATTTTGCGGCCCTTAATGGGCCGGCCCAGTTAAAGGCCCACGAGATTTTGCGGACTATAATGGGCTGGCCCAGCTAACGGCCCACAAGATTTCGCGGGCCATAATAGGCCGACCCAGGTAAAGGCCCACAAGATTTTTGTGTGCCATAATGGGCCGGCCCAGGTAAAGGCCCACAAAATTCTTGCGGATCATAATGGGCCGGCCCAGCTAAAGGCCCACGAGATTGTGCCGACATTAATGGGCCGGCCCAGCTGTAGGCCCACAAGATTTTGAGTACCCTAGTACGTCGGCTGTCGGTGTCAAAACCGGTGGATCTCGGGTAGGGGGTCCCGAACTATGTGTCTAGGCGGATGGTAACAGGAGACAAGGGACACGATGTTTTACCCAGGTTCGGGCCCTCTTGATGGAGGTAAAACCCTACGTCCTGCTTGATTAATATTGATGATGTGTGTTACAAGAGTAGATCTACCACGAGATCAAGGAGGCTAAACCCTAGAAGCTAGCCTATGGTATGATTGTTGTTCGTGCTATGGACTAAAGCCATCCGGTTTATATAGACACCGGAGAGGGCTAGGGTTACACAGAGTCGGTTACAATGGTAGGAGATCTACATATCCGTATCGCCAAGCTTGCCTTCCACGACAAGGAAAGTCCCATCCGGACATGGGACGAAGTCTTCAATCTTGTATCTTCATAGTCTTGGAGTCCGGACGATGATGATAGTTTGACTATCCGGACACCCCCTAGTCCAGGACTCCCTCAGTAGCCCATGAACCAGGCTTCAATGACGATGAGTCCGGCGCGCATATTGTCTTCGGCATTGCAAGGCGGGTTCCTTCTCCGAATAATTTATAGAAGATTGTGAATCACCAGGATAGTGTCCGGCTGTGCAAAATAAATTCCACGTACCACCGTAGAGAGAATAATATTACACAAGTTCAATCTGCTAACTTATTTGGTGGCGTGACGTCACACCACTACCAAGCCTTTACTAGAATTGTTTTTATTGTACCACCTCAGCGCGTTTAGCGAAGCGGTTTCCTTGGCACGTCTTGTCGAAGCAGAGATCGTGTTCCCCTTATTTTGGGATTCCCATCAATACAGACGTGGGTAACCCAACCGCGCCATTGATTCCGGTGCTTGGGAGATAAGCGAGTTTTATCAGGCCGGTGGGGACACATGTTTTTGTCCGCCCATATAAGGGGATAAAGATCCAACCCTTTTACCTGCGCCTTCCTCCTCCTTGGCTTATCCATCTCCGCGAACTCGAGCTCCAGCGCCCAAGTCCGCACATCTCACCTCAACCTCCTCCAACTATGTCCGAAGCGGGAGGCAAGTGGATGGCCTCCTCCGTCACGGAGGGGCACATCCAGAAGCTGCGCAGCGTCGGATATCTATCCAGCAACATCGCGCACCGGCTCCCCAACAAGGGAGAGCTCATTCCCACCCCCAGGCCCCATGAGAGGGTAGTATTTCTTCCCCATTTCCTCCGTGGACTGGGCTTCCCACTCCATCCCTTCGTCCGGGGGCTCATGTTCTACTACGGCCTAGATTTCCATGATCTGGCCCCGAATTTCATCCTCAACATCTCGGCGTTCATCGTTGTGTGTGAGGCCTTTCTCTGCATCCAGCCCCACTTCGGCTTGTGGCTCAAGACCTTCAGTATCAAGCCGAAGGTTGTGAAGGGCAGTCAAGCGGAGTGCAGAGGCGCCATGGTGGGCAGGATGTCCCATGTTACTTGGCTTGAAGGCACTTTCGTGGAAACCATTAAGGGGTGGCAATCGGGGTGGTTCTACATCACTGAGCCGCGTGACCCTAAATGGGCAGCGGCCCCCGAATTCAGATCTGGCATCCCCACACGGCTCACCTCCTGGAAAGAGAGCGGCCGGACATGGGGTGATTCGGAGGAGCTGACCGGACTCCAAGCCTGCATCCAAAAGCTAGTGGACAAGAAGCTCAAGCTTGTCAACGTAGTCCAGGTCATGCTCATCCGCCGGATTCTCCCGTGCCAACGACGGGGCTTCAATATGTGGGAGTTCAATCCAGCGCAGCACCAGACTTTGAGCGGGCTCTTCGATACTACATATGAAGATGTCTGGAAGGTGCTGTTTAAGGGTGCCGAGGCCCCCGCATCCGCTACCGAAGATCGCGGACTCGGCTCGCAGCGTCCAGCTGACGAGGTAAGCGATTTTGCCCTCTTCGGGGCGTTTGTTTTCCATAGTTTGACTCTATGCGGGATCTAAACTCCCTCTCCTTTGACAGGGCTGGCTGGAGAAGGCCGAACAGACTATCTGTCCGGCCCCATTACCAGAGGACCCAGCGAACGCCCGCTTAACGGGGCTGCTGGCTCCGGCACTCCACGTGGTGCCGGAGAAGAAGGCCAAGAAGAAGGCCACGGGCACTCGGAAGAGTTCCCATTTTCAGGTGTTATCGGATGATGACTCCGAGGCAGACTCCTCCCACAAAGGCGAGGAGGAGAAAAAGAAAGCCTCTCCCCCAGCGGGGGGAGTGAAGAAAAGGAAGGCATCCCCAACGAGGGAGGCCGAAGGGTCCAAGAAGGGGAAAACTCTTTCCCCGGACTGCTCTCCCAACGCCAGCGACGACGACAAGGACTGGCCTCCAAGGGCCAAGCCCCTGGCGAGATCGTAAGTATCCGGACTCCCGAATAACTTCATGGTTTTTCTTTTCGCCACATAATGTCTTTCTAATGCCGCATACAACCCTGCAGTCCGCCCAAGGATGATCTTCCCGCTTCGTCGAGCAGGTCCTTAGGTGCGTCGGATATGGATTCTCCTCCGAGCGCCTCCACCCCCCGTGATGCGAACGATGCCGAGGTGGGATCCCGGGAAGGGACCCACCAGGAGGAGGAGGCCCCGGAGGTGTCGCAGAACAACCTCCCGGACTTTGCACCGGACTCGGCCCCGGAACCCATAGTGGCTACGGAGTCTGGCGGGCGGCCCCTTTGTAAGAAGGGCAAGACCGTGACGCCGGCAGCCTCCGTCCAACCGGAGGCGCCGGATAGCTTGCTAGAGGCTCTCAATGGCGCCTCCATCGAAGAGGAACACCGCACTGTTATGAGTGCGGTGATTCAGAAGGTTCAGCTCGCCAAGAGCGGGCTGACCGAAGCCTGCAGCAGCCTTCTAACAGGCTTTGAGGTAAGAATTTTGATATATGTAAAATAGTACCGCATAGAAAGTAGCCCCTGATGCTCGGTTCGGTGTTCGGAAAGAAAAGCCGGACTGAGGATCTAAAAAGATATACGCAGGAGTCATAAAAAATATGTCAATATGGGATTGCGGGCTGCGCTGCTGACCTCTGTCGCATTGACTGCGGAGGTCAATACTTTGAAGCAAAGCCTCAAGCGGTCCGAGAACGAGCTCTGCCGTGCCAAGAAGCAGCTCGAGGAAAAGGAAGGTGAGTAACACCTTATTAAAATTGTACCTTACAGAAAAGGATTTTGGCTGCAAGAATAATGACAAGGATAACGTGGGTATTGTAGGGGCCACTAACGAGGTGGCGATCCTGAAGGAGGCGGTGGCCGTGGCCAAACGTAATGCGGCCGCGGAGCGCACTGAGTGAGAGAAGCAGGAGGCGCGGCTGGCGGAGGTACAGCAAGAGCTCCAGGATCTCATGGAAAAACATGAGAGCCTGGAGCGTGACTCGAAGACTCAAGAGTCTGAGCTTGCATCGGCTCTTGAGAGTGCCAAAGCCGCTAAGGCCAAAGCCTACGAGGCCCTCCAAGAAATCGAGGCGTTGAAGAAAATAGCAGCGGGTAAGGCATTTTTCATGCAAAGTAAGCATGTGAGTGTTAATTACCTGTTACTTACCCGAATTCGGAGCTCTCCAGGAGCGTTCGCAGATCTTCCTCACAGCGTGTCCGATGCTGCCGCGTTCTACCGGGCCGAGGAGGGGAGCTCGACGGAGAAGGTCTTCTGGTCTCAGTATGCTGAGGCCGGACATCCGGTGCCCCTTAGCGACCAGCTGAAGCAGCTGGTTGAGCTCCACAAGGTGGCCGAACAGGCCATGAAGGGCCTCATAGTTCGGCTGTGGCTGAAGGAGGCCATGCCTGGGAGCTACTTCGGCCTGGTGCGGCGGCTGGTGGATGCGTGTCCATGGGTTGAAGTCATCAAGCACTCCGCCTATATTGAAGGCACCCGTCGGGCCCTTGCCCGCGCAAAGGTGCACTGGGGCAAGATGGATGCTTAGAAGCTTGTGACGGATGCGCCACCGCGGGGCAAGGAGCATCACACGCCCGAGATGTATTATAAGAGTGTCCTGAAGGGTGCCCGCATTATTGCGGGTGAGTGCTCCAAAGATGTAATATTTGAGTAGACTCGCATTTTGTTGTCCTGTGCGCTGAAAACTTAGTTCATATGCGCTAAGCAACGCTTGTTAATTTAAAATATTACCTTCTTTGCGGCTATTTATCAAATCTGAGAGATGGCAAGTCGTCGGCTTCAGCCCCCATGCCACGAGTGCTGGGGTGTTCGGGATAAACTTGAGCACTCTTGTTCCCATTTTTGGGTCCATCTAGGGAGGCGCTCAACACAACGAACAAGGCAACCGGACTTATAATGCTTGAACACTCTCACTTAGCCATAGAATTCTATAATTTTAAATTTCGGGGAAGCCCCTAGTCTTCGGAAGGCCGAATTTGGGGCGCTATCCACGCCTAGGCCCGACAAAGCCGGCTCCTCGCTCTAAGCGGCATAAGTCTTTAGGGACTCGCAAAAAACCTCTCGAACAGCGACCGGCTCTCGCCTTATCATGATGGTCAGTTTTAGCTTTCTCCACTGAGGCGCTCGCCCAGCTCAATTGGGGTGCAATCGTAGTGGTTCTCCCAGTGCTACCTTAGCCGATACAACGGAACGTAAGGTACCAAAACATGGGAGCCGGGCAAACCCAACTATTGACCCAAGACATGATTCGGAGCCGATGCATATAATGCTATAAGCTCGGGGTGCCGCACTTGTGAAAGTGTTCGGACTTATCACACCATGATGCGGGAAACATAAGCCCCTGGTGTATTTAGCCGTACCAAAATGTAAGGATGCAACATGTCATAAATGAACATATGTATAAGAAAGAAATGCAATTGGAAGCAAAAAGGTGCTGCATTACTTATTCAAGAAAAACTGCTATAAATGCAGAACGATACAAATGGTGCGATAAGCAAGGGATGGGACTATTAAACATGTCCCCCTCCAGGGGTAAGCTGCGGAATGGTGCATAAAACAGATTTAATGCTCCTAATGGTGACCAGCTGGATATTCGTTGTAGCCTTTCTCCTTCCCTGGTTGTTGCATCATGAGTTCGGCAGGTCTGCTGCCGGACAGGGCCTCTGACGAACGGAGTCCTGTGGGTAAAAATAAAAAGGAAAAAGAAAAAAAGAACGACACACTTGAGAGCCCCTGGTGTGGTTGAGCCGCATTCTGGGCCTATCGTGGTCGTGCCCCTCTCCCCATGCCCATGGTATCTTCAGAGCGTAATGGTGTACGCGAAGGACCTATATTGACGTTTTGCAGGGGCTGGGGTTGGGGCCGCACTGCTATGCGTGCTCGGAACGTGCCAGGTGGTCTTGTTGTAGGTTACTCCGGGCGCGTTTAGCCGTGTCCGGTCGCTTAACGGCCGGACTCGAGAATTGCCTTAAGAGGCTGCACTATACTTCTGCCGCGAGAGACGCTGTATGTTCCTCCATTCGGAGAGAGCGTTCAGTGTTTCCATTGACCGTGATGACTCCTCGAGGGCCTGGCATCTTGACCTTGAGGTATGCGTAGTGCGGCACCGCGTTGAACTTTGCGAACGCGGTACGTCCGAGCAGAGCATGATAGGCGCTGTGGAACGGAACTATGTCGAAGATTAACTCCTCACTTTGGAAGTTATCCGTGGATCCAAAGACCACTTCCAGTGTAACTGAGCCTGTACAATTGGCTTCTACACCTGGTACGACGCCTTTAAAGGTCATCTTGGTAGGTTTAATCCTTGAGGGGTCTATGCCCATTTTGCGCACTGTATCCTGATAAAGCAGATTCAGGCTGCTGCCGCCGTCCATCAGGACTCTGGTGAGGTGAAATCCATCGACGATTGGGTCTAAAACCAATGCGGCGAATCGGCCATGGCGGATGCTGGTGGGGTGGTCCCTTCGGTCAAAAGTGATCGGGCAGGAGGACCATGGATTGAACTTCGGGGCAACTGGCTCCATCGCGTATACATCCCTGAGTGCACGCTTCCGCTCCCTTTTGGGTATGTGTGTTGCGTATATCATGTTCACCGTCCGCACCTGTGGGGGGAAACCATTCTGTCCTCTATTGTTCGGCGGTCGGGTCTCTTCCTCGTCATCGCTATGCAGCCCCTTGTCATTGTTTTCGGCAATTAACTTGCCTGCCTGCTTGAATACCCAACAGTCCCTGTTGTTGTGGTTGGCTGGCTTTTCGGGGTGCCGTGTATCTAGCACGAGGGGTCGAGTATTCGGTCCAAATTGGACGGACCCGGAGTAGTTCTTTTGAATGGCTTTTTCCACTGACCGGGTTTAGAGCCTCTGAATCCGACATTGACTGCCGTATCTTCACTATTATCGCTGTTAATGCGGCGTTTGTTTTTGTTGCGACGCGACCTGCCATTACGGTCCTTAATATCCAGACTGCCAGAATTTTTGCTGAGGTTGTTGCTGTGTGCTAGCCAGCTGTCCTCACCCGCGCAGAAGAGGGTCATGAGTGATGTGAGGGCGGCCATGGATTTCGGCTTTTCCTGTCCCAGGTGTCGGGCAAGCCACTCCTCGCGGATGTTATGTTTGAAGGCCGCGAGGGCCTCCGCATCCGGACAGTCGACGATTTGGTTTTCCTTGGTTAAGAACTGTGTCCAGAATTGTTTGGCCGATTCGTCTGGCTGCTGAATTATATGGCTTAGGTCGTCAGCGTCTGGTGGTCGCACATACGTGCCTTGGAAGTTATCGAGGAATGCGGCTTCCAGGTCTTCCCAACTCCCAATTGACTCTGCTATTAGGCCAATGCCGGGCTGGTCCTTTAAGCTTGAGTGGGAGATATTTGATGGCTGAAGATCGTCACCGCGGGCCATGTGGATGTGAAGGAGATAGTCTTTGATCCAAACCGCGGGGTCTGTTGTGCCATCGTAAGATTCAATATTCACGGGTTTAAACCCTTCGGGGATTTGATGATCCATTACTTCATCTGTGAAGCATAGTGGGTGTGCGGCGCCTCTGTACTGGGCGATATCACGACGGAGCTCAAAAGAGCTTTGTCTATTTTGTTCGGCCCGGACGGACTTACTGTGTCCGGCGCGACAGTTGTCGTCACGTATCATGGGGCGCCCACGCGATCCATAGATCGGTCTTGCTTGTCTTGCCTTATCCTCCAATATATCTCGCAAGTCCAGAGCATTCCCCTGTGGCCTTGTGCTTTTCGAGCGATGCCGGGGTACGGTTCTAGTGAAGGGCCTAGAGGCCTCTCTGTCGCGACCACGGGGTGGTCGGTCACCCGTATTGTCTGCTGGTGATGCGGGTTCATACGCCTCCTCCTCTAATCAGGGGAGCAGCTTGCGTTTAGGGTAGCTTTTGGAGGGGCGTTCGAGCACATGCTCTTCGGTCGCGTGGACTCCAGTCCATCTGTCGGCTAGCGGATCTTGATCAGCTCTAAGTTGTTGCTGCTTTTTCTTGAGGCTGTTTGCCGTGGCCATAAGCCTGCGTTTCAAATGCTCTTGTTCGACGGGATCCTCAGGCACGACGAATTCGTCATCGTCGAGGCTTGCCTCGTCTCCGAAGGGAGGCATATAATCCTCTACCACTCTTCTGCCGCTCTCTCATGAGGGCTGGCGTCTCCTTCCTCCTGTGCTGAATCTTGCTGGAGTGGGTTGTCTTCGGCACTGTCTGGGGTGTTATTATCTCCGGTGCCGGAATCTTCATTCTTGCTGTGGCGGGATTTAGAGCGGCGCCGCTGACGCTGGCGCTTGGGCTGTTTCTTGGAGGGGTCATCCTCCGCTGTTCCTTCGCCATTCCCATCCTTTGGGATATCCACCATGTATATGTCATATGATGAGGTGGCTTTCCAGTGCCCGGTAGGCGCTGGTTCTTGGTCGTCTCCGGCATCGTCGTCCATACCGTCGATCTCTTCGGAGTCGTAGTCTAGCATGTCGGTTAGATCGTCGATAGTGGCTACTAAGTGGGTGGTGGGTGGGCTTTGAATTTCTTCGTCGTCCGCATCCCAACCGTCCTGACCGCAGTCCGGCCAGGGCTCTCCTGATAACGAGAGATACTTTAGCGAACTCAAGATGTCGCCTAAAGGTGAGTGTTGAAAGATGTCCGCAGCGGTGAACTCCATGACCGGCGCCCAATCGGATTCGATTGGAGGGGGCGCGGGAGGTTCGGAGTCCGGCAAGGAGTCCAGCACCTCGGAGTCACGAGCTTCATGAGGGACATGGTCAGTGTTCGGCTCTATCGCCGTAGAGGTTGCAGCCCCCGAGGCGGTGTCTAGCCATCCGTCCTCGATATGCGCAGCCGGCTCCAAATTGAATATCGGAGCGGGCTCTAGTGCGGCCTCCAGGGTACTGTCCGGATGCAGAGCTAAATCATGCCCGTCGTGACAGTGCGGCACGCTTGGCTGTGGCTCAAATCCATCGAAGATCAAGTCCCCGCGGATGTCAGCCGTGAAGTTCAAATTTCCAAATCTGACCTGACGGCCAGGGGCGTAGCTTTTGATCTGCTCCAGATGGCCAAACGAATTGGCCCGCAGTGCAAAGCCGCCGAATACGAAGATCTGTCCGGGGAGGAAGGTCTCACCCTGGACTGCGTCATTGATGATGATCGAAGAAGCCATCGAGCCTATCGGTGACGACACAGAGGAACTCTCAATGAAAGCACCAATGTCGGTGTCAAAACCGGTGGATCTCGGGTAGGGGGTCCCGAACTGTGCGTCTAGGCGGATGGTAACAGGAGACAAGGGACACGATGTTTTACCCAGGTTCGGGCCCTCTTGATGGAGGTAAAACCCTATGTCCTGCTTGATTAATATTGATGATGTGTGTTACAAGAGTAGATCTACCACGAGATCAAGGAGGCTAAACCCTAGAAGCTAGCCTATGGTATGATTGTTGTTCATGCTACAGACTAAAGCCATCCGGTTTATATAGACACCGGAGAGGGCTAGGGTTACACAGACTCGGTTACAATGGTAGGAGATCTACATATCCGTATCGCCAAGCTTGCCTTCCACGCCAAGGAAAGTCCCATCCGGACACGGGACGAAGTCTTCAATCTTGTATCTTCATAGTCTTGGAGTCCGGCCGATGATGATAGTTCGGCTATCCGGACACCCCCTAGTCCAGGACTCCCTCACCGGCCCATTAACTGGTTGCCATGTTTTGGGCCAAATGTCGGCCCATAATTGATCCGGTCCATTAATGGCCTGCCACGTTCCGGGCCTAATAATGGCCCATATAAGATCCGGCCCGTTAAAAGCCTCCCACTTTCTGGGCCAAATCACGGCCCAGATCAGGTCTGGCCCTTTAAGAGGCTTTGGGCTCAATTATGGCCCATATCAGATTCGACCCGTTGACTGGATGCTCTGCTTTTGGGCCCACTTGCTAAAGGCCTATTTAGTAATTCGGCCTGGTATTAGTTTCGCCTGTTAAGGGCCCATTTAACATTTCGGCCCTATATTAATTTCGGCCTGTTAAAAGCCCGTCATATAGTTGGGCCTAACTACGGCCCGGTTTGCATCCGGCCTGCTCGCAGCCGATATCTGATTGGGCCAAACAAGGACCGAGACAACTTTGGCCTGTTAAAAGCCCGTGAATTGATTCGCACAATCATGGGCCGGGGTCCATTTCGGGCTGCCGCCGGCCCGTGAGCTATTCGGCACGTTTCAGGCCCAGCCTACTTCTCAGCCTCCTAAAAGCCCATTGAGTTTTCTTGCGAAAAGAGGGCCGGGGGTTACTCGGCCTATTAAAGGCCCGAATCTACTAGTGGGCCAGTTTGACGGGGCCCATGATGCGGATCATACATCGTGATTGCATGACGGCCTGATTATGTACCGTAATTTTACGGTTTGGCCGGTTTACTGCGAAGACAGGACATATATACAGTAAAATAACTGCAGCATCGTGAATAAGAAAAAACCTAGACTATACAATAAAGAAATTACGGCATATTACATCCACTGGGCATCAAAGTTCGCCACTATGATAATAAAGCACAAGCAGACAGCAGATTACATACACTGGGCATCAAAGATCGCCACCAGTGCAAATAAACACGCCGACAAAATAATATACAAAACCGACAGCACTTCAATAGAGTTCAAGAAAGGTTAGCCCTGCTGGGGAGCTGCAGCGCAAGCAGCTGAGCAAGATGATGAGACTGCGCTTGTTCAACACTTATATCTTCCTCACTCTGAAAGATAAACAAGCAGACAGATGACAGGTTTCGCACATAAAAGTATCAGTGCTGACAATTCATCACATTTCTTACTGACGAATAAAGTGACACAGTTTAAAATTGCATTAACACAATATGGTATTGTTCAGGTCAAGACATGGCAGGAAATGACATTGTGAAGGAGTTGGCAGCTTCACGACACCACTGGATTACAGATCAAGAACTCATAAGTATCAATGGTTAGTGTGCTGTCAATTTATCCCATTTCAGATTGGCAAATAAAGAGACGGTTTAAATAATAGTAGAATGATATGACATTGTTCATAGTTAAGACATTGCAGAATATGACATTGTGCTGTAGTGGGTAGGTTCACCACACCACTGGATTACGGATGAAGAACAGAAGCATACATGCAGTGCAAAAGAAGATCACTTGCTCTGAATAGTTTAATTTACATGGTATGAAGAAGGAACTTGGTTGTACAACTGAAAACTTAAATTGAGAAGGACAAACTTTTGTTTATGAACTACATAATAAACTTTAAACATGCAATTTGATGCAAACACCAAAAATAAACAGCTGTTGCAGTCATGCCTAACCAAATATACACAACAAAGTTTGAAGGCTTGAGAAGGACAAACTTACATTACTGGTGAAGACAGGCTCTATAAAGCCCTTGTCCATGCTGATGGGGGGGGGCAATTCAAGAAGTTTAGCACAGAATCTTCTTCATAAGCATTGCCTTTATTCTACATTTTGTTAAGAGTAAATATAGATGTGATAATATACGAAAAAATGGAGAATATTTAAGATAAGATGAAGAGTGATGCTACATAACCAAGTAGCTATAAATGTATGTGCAGCGATACAGGCAAAAGGCACAGCCAAGAGCAATGCACAGCTAAACTTCTTCAGTACCAACCTTATGGTAAGAGTAAATATAGATCTGATGTGTAGAAAATGGAGGGCAAAGGAAAATAAGCTGCAGAGTGATGGTACATGAACAACTACCTGTCAATATAAGTACACTGATAAAGGACAGCATGTACTTACAAGAACAATGCAGAGCTAAAAAAATTCATTGGCATTGGATATATTCTACACTAATGTAACCATTCATACAGATCAGATAATTTGGAGCGAACAATTGATAAGCAAGCTATCATGCATACTGCTGTCACATAATGAACCAGGTATGTATGCAAGTACAGTGATACAGGACAACAGGTACTAACAAGAGCAAAGCAGCGGGCAGCATATTTGCGATATCCTGTCGTTCTTTTCAAACCGGAATTCTTCTTCGAGCTGATTTCCTGCAAAAAAGATCCGTAAGGCACATGCGGAAAAGTAGAAGTTCAAATTGTCATGTGATTTCATAGACAGTACCTCATCCTGGGAACGAGACCAGTGCATAACAAGGTTTTTCCATTCAATGTCTTCTAAATTTAGCACAGGAGACTTCACCGGAAATTCGTTTATAGACTTGCCATCAAAGTGTGATTTCCTCAGGTAACACCGATACTGCTGCAATGCTTCCTTGAAAAGCACAAGCAAGCTTTGCTCGTCATGACTATCCAGATTGACCCTCACCTAGTTACAACAATGTAATGTAAATCATTGATGTGTTCGATCAGCAGAAAACAGGAAAATAATAACCATGAATAATAGCACTTACACGTAAGTTGGACAGGAAGATGTGAAAATGGTGTTTGTCTTCACTATAATCTTCCCATGATGGGAATATATGCACGTAGTCCCTAACAACATTGAAAGCATTGTCTTTTAAACTGGGAATAAATGGAATGGGGTTCCAATCTGCAGGAATTGGCCGTCTCTGCAGTTGGGATAGGTCTTCGGCCGGTGGACTTGCTGTACTTTTTGCTGGAGTGGGATTTTTCTGTGGTACGGCTGGTGCTATGGCAAATGAAATCGGTATACCTTTTGCTGGAGTGCAGGTCCTGTGTGGTGGGGCTAGTGGTGTGGCCAGTGAAGTATGGGTACAGTCTGCTGGAGTCGGTCCTATGTTTTGTGTCACTGGTTGTACAACCAATATAAGTGGGGCGCTGTCTGATTTCTCCGGCACCACCACGTTTTTCAAGGACTTTGCTGGTGCTCCTTCAGGTTCGGCAATCACCCTCTTCCTTTTTGATGTCTGATGCACAAGAACAGCATTTGAGTGGAAAAACATGGTATGACGACAGATGGAATATGTATTGATAATGGATGGGCATGGCATCTCGAGTTATATGATGAGTAAACTAAGCAGATGGTGGTGCAACAAAGTAGAAGAAATGCAAGACAACATATGCAAGATACGCGCAATCAATAAAACCTTGCCAAATTAGAACAGGCACCTTGATGGGTGAACAGGACAGGCCATCTGCCTTTGACTCCTCGAGGTTAGAATAGTCATTAGGATGATATTCTGAACAAGAATCAACAGGTGGGGAGCGTACGAGTTTCATTGCTTCCAGAATGGCACTCAATGCCTTGGTGCCAATTTTGTAAGTCATTGCAGTGTTCCACAATATTCTTCTGATGCGCGGATTCTGATATTCACTGTAATTGCGTATAATATCTGAGAACCATGAAAACATAAATAGTTGTGAGATTATCTTTGTAATGCAGATGATATTCTAATATAGGGGCGCCCCTGTAAACACTTATGTGCTATCACTGGATTCTGATGAGAGAGCTCATGTGTGCTGTAATATCGTGCGTGCATTTATATAATCTGGCACAAGTACACAAAAAATAGGCTCCAGAAGTAAGGATAGCTGGCAGATGATAGGTTCATAATATACTGTATAGAGAGTTTATTGCCAAACCATGATAACAAGAGCACACAGCAACTAGGCAGATCATAGTGTACATAACAGGGGTACACCATAACCACGATATATAAATCGGGAAAGTGGAACTGGCTTGAAAATACGGTGTTGTATTGCCGCTAGTAATTGAAAGCCTATCGATCACGTACAGGCCAGCACTATCGAACATGGTAAAGAAGAGCAAGCAGATTTTGGATAATAAAATGTTGGTTGCGCAGTGCCCACACATGATGAACCAGAGCGCATTAAGAATGCAACTCCCAGCTGTCTCTCGACCATTTCAGGCGGTTGGATGAAGATCCTACGTCTCCTAACCCTTCTTCTTCCTCGTCTCTGATTCTTCCCATACAGAACACCGCACGGGCCGCCGGCCGGACCACCGGCCCCCACCGCCTGTGTTCCTCCGCCACCCCCACCCCCACCCGCGTCGAGTTTTCTTCGTTCGGCGAGGCCCCACAACCACCCGAGCCCCTTGGATCGCACCGGCGAACTCCGGCGAGCTCTGAAAAATCGACTGACCCAATTTTGAAATTTAGTCTACTGTGATTTAACTAGTGTGGAATATAAAAGGGGAAAACCATAAGCATTGGGAGTATAGTGTTGAGCGTGCCATGGCGGATCTGAAGGTGCAAACCGGACAAAGGCAACTTCGCAACCAAGACAAGAAATCAGAGTAAAGCAGTGGCGATCTATTTTCTTGCTGCGATAAATAAGTTGAGCAGATACGAAAGAGTACCGCCTCTGGTGCGGCGCCGTGTACGCATCTGCTGAGAATTTGACGGTGCTGCGGTAGCGATGGCTGTCGGCGGCGTGGAAGCAGATCTAGGAGGGTAGACGGTGGCGGCGGGGCGCGGTGGACGAGACGGTCGTAGGAGCGGCGCCGGCAAGGTGGACGACGGCGGGGATGAAGCGAGAGGACGGGATGCAAGGATCCCGGTCCGAAGGCGTGGATGAGAGAGGTCGATCTCTTGTAATGGACGGCGGCGTCGGGGTATCAGCTCCGGCATGGTGGAGGAGGACGGCGGTGGATGGGGTGGCGGACGGCGGCGGACGGAGGAGGGTGGGGTGGAGAGGGTGTTTTGGCGCCCACGGAGTACGAATGGGGAAAAGGGAGGTAGAGAGGAAGGGGGGAACCATGTATTCAGGGCGCGCTTGTCTCAAATGCGAGGAAATTTACAAACTTAGCCCCCGTTTCAAATTTCTACTACATCACAGCAACATTAGTCGGTTGGGGATAGGACGGTAATCTCGCATACACCGAATATTTGCCGACGAGAGTTTGTTTTTGGCGCCCACCGTGTATGAATATGAATCGGGGAGGGAGTCGATTTCGGCCGAGGGCACACTGTGTTTTGGCGCCCACCGTGTATGAATCCGGGTGAGAGGCGGTTACGTCACGTTTGGGTGAAATTACAAACCTACCCCTATCGAAACCTATAGATATCCAGCAGATAGGCTTTGCGTGGCAGGGATAGGCAGTAGTGATTTCCATCTCGCAGATTTTGGTTTCGGGCGGTTACTGCGACTTTCCCCGCTTCGTTCAAATTTTGCACAGTGCACGTTTACCGTGCCAACTCAATTCGAATCCCGTTTGTATTCTACTATTTTTTTCGGGCGGGATCCATTTTCAATTGGAATTACATTCTATATACATCATTTTTTATATATACTTTCAAAAGCACAACACCATTTATACATAAATATGGTTTACAAATGGCATGATCTCAGATTCATAAGGTTGTATCCATCAATTTGGATTTTCAAATATTTGAAACCACTTTATGTTGAAATCCAATGTATGCATTCCTCGCTAACTGTCTCCAATTAATGTGTGTTTCATGCGGGTTTTTTTAACTTCTCAAACATGTATAATGTGTTTCACACACGCAACATAGTTAGTGTAATCCCGTTTAGACATTAATTGCATATAAACCATGCATTGTTTGTAATTGAAGAATCTATGGATCACCAATATTGATAAACTATATAACATTACACGTGTGCCCAAATTCAAATGAATATGCATGTTTGATACACCAATTTGCGTTATGATATTATCGATGTCGTGATCTCCAGTTTAAATATTTGAATCCCCTTTAATCCAGATATTCGTCTCATATAGCTATCACTCATGCTTATATAGGACTATCTCTCTGGACCTATACGCGTTCATCGTCTCTCAGGCATCTCTCGTGCTACCTGTATGTCGACAATGATCTTTTATCTTCGTAACACACTGACGGTACTCTCTCCCTCGACCTTCATCACTCTATCTCTCTCTAAGTATATCTCGCTCCCTGCTATGTGTCTCTAGCTATGATTCTCCATGTGGAATCTCTTTCTCTCACACAAACACAAAACTTTGTCTCCCGGGGTCTCATTTCTCTCAACTATTCCCATGTGTGCCACTCGCACACCCCTCATACAGAGATGTCTTTCGCTCCTTAGATATGAGAACCTACGACTCTTCCTCTTCAATATCTCTTTCTCACACACAAACACAAACTCTGTCTCCCAGGGTCTCATATTTCTCCATTGTTCTCTTGTATGTCGCTCAAACACACCCTCTCTCCCTAGAGATATCTTGCGTTCCCTCATATGTCTTTCTAGCTATCACTCTCGTTGTGAAATATCTTTCTCTCTCGCAGACACAAAACTCCGTCTCTCTGGATCTCATTTCTCTCTGATATCTGTTTGTATGTGACTCACATGCACCCTCTCTCTATCTCTCTCACACCCACACACATAACCCAGCCTTCTGATCCACTCGACTCCTATCTCCAGCGCACACTAGCTAGCATCTTTATCTTTCTATTTATCTGTTTCTCCATCAACCTTCTTTCTCGCCCTCACTCTTGATTCCTATCACGCACACTACATATGTTTCTCTCTACATGCAGTCAAGTGCCCTCTCACACACATATATAACTTCACCCTTTGAACCACCCGACGGTCATCTCCGACACCCAAACTAACGGATGTCTCTCTAGCTAGCATCTCCATCTCTGTATCTATCTGTAGTTTCTCCGTCAACATTTCTTTCTCGCACGGAGTCTTGCTTCCTATCACCCACACTATATATGTCTATCCATACATATGCATTTATAGGTTGATCTCTTTTTCACAATCGTTGCGCCTCACCCCCTCTGCTCGCCATAGATGCATGCTCCAGCCCACGCCACTATCTCTTAAAGACAAAAACACATGCTCAATTGTCGGGCCTTCTTCCCTGCATTCTCACATGCATGCATATTGTCATACCGATCCGTCTCTCCCATGTCGTTGATCTTAGGACTTATGTCTTCTTTCTTTTATCTCGATCATGCGCGCGCGCACACACACACATCCCACGTATACATGTATACCTCTCACACATGCACGTTCAAGGTCTCTATGTCTCCATACGTAGTTAATTACCCTCAATCCTAACGCCACATCGAATCGTTCTCCTCTTTTGTGCACATAACTTCCGCCTGGATGGGAAAACACACACTCACACTTAACAATCTTCTTCTAGCTACCCCCCCTTCCCCGCGCGCCTCTCACTCTTCCCCTATATCCCCGAAACCAATAAGACCATCCCTTTGTTTAATTCCCGCCTACATGCACCATCGATATATAGTAGTCTTCCTTGGTGTCTCTCGAACAAACACGTTCTCTCGATGTCGACTCCTCTCACGCGCACGCACCTTCTCTTCCCTCCCTACGGGCATTTTCTCTCTCGCACCCCATCGTTGGTGGCCTCTGCCATACACATCACCTCTCTATGATGAAGCCATGCACACTTAAATTACATCCGCCACAGGGGACCCCGCGACACACACACACACACACACGCACGCACGCACGCACGCACCCCCCCCACACACACACACTAAGACTCCATCTCTCTCTCTCTCACACACACACACACACACACGCCCCCCCCACACACACTTAGACTCCATCTCTCTCTCTCTCTCACACACACACACAAACTAAGACTCCATCTCTCTCTCTCTCTCTCTCTCTCTCTCACACACACACACACACACCACACACACACTAAGACTCCATCTCACACACACATGCTCTAGGCGGAGCATTTGTTCCTACCACCCTTCATCCAACCTTACCCGTATGATAAACAATCACCTTTATTTACTTGCATAACATGGACAGATTCCACTTTACTTTAGTAGTCAGCAAACTTATCATCTGTACCCTTATAAAAAAACGAGTTGGCGATGATGGTGTGCCTGCCATCTTGTAATACAGACCGTATGATCTATATCTGACGGATAGGAAGCAAACTATGATAATTTTACAAAAGATACCCGCACCTCTCTCCACATCATTATCTCCCGCAACCTCATTGCTCAGCAATTAAAAAAGGAATAAGTCTCTGGAACAATCTAGCATGCATGGTGGCCGCTGCCGCCTGCCGGCGCCGTCCATCCCCATGCCTCCGCCCATTCCGACCACCAGTCACCACCACGCTCCACTCCTCCTCGCCTTATCTCTCATCTTTCATTTTTTCGATGACATTCTCGAGATACCAGTTTTCCGATAAAATTCTCGAGATATCATTAGTTTTTACACATGGGATTACTCCTGCATGGGTCAATCACAACAGGTGTTTTGTAAAAAAATGCATATTGATGTTCCGTGCAATGCACGAGAATCTTGCTTGTAATTATATAACGCAAATCACGAGCAGGAAGTGACATTTTTTTGACACAACCACGTTAACATGGCCACGTAAATCACGAGCAGGAAGGAGAAGGGAAGCGGGCTGTGGAGTAACGTTTTTTACCACAATTTCTTAGGAAACTGAGTGCAAT
Organism: Triticum aestivum; assembly: GCF_018294505.1. Classification (NCBI taxonomy): domain Eukaryota; kingdom Viridiplantae; phylum Streptophyta; class Magnoliopsida; order Poales; family Poaceae; genus Triticum; species Triticum aestivum. The sequence continues at coordinate 542,082,787 of NC_057795.1, forward strand.
AATTGAGTAGTTTTGCAAACTACCATTACTACTACACCTGAAACGGTTCAAAACCTATACTCCCTTGCCAGCGCGCGCTTCCCGCGTGAAACGGTCAGCGTCGCCCTGGAGCGTCAGTGCCGCATTAATGCCCGGCCAGAGCGGAGGCGACCTCTCACTGGCGCCGGCTTTGAAGTGGCGCGACGGCCGAGAGAGCGCCGCTTCCCGGTGCACGCGACTGCTCCGCGTCGAGACTGGCCATAGGCCCTGTTTGGATCCATGGGTTAGAGTTAGTTTGAGCTAGTTGGGGCTCAAATAGCCCTAAAGTATCCAAGCATGAGGGTTTAAATTGGAGCAAGTTGCACCGAACCCACCAAAAAAACTATCCCACCCAAGAGGTGCTAACTGGAGATAGTTCTCATTGGGACCACTGAAAAATCACTTTTCTCTCTCCATGAAGTGCATTTATTGTCAATCTAACCCTGTCACCCAAACACCTCTTTGGCTACAGTTAGTTCAGGGTTAGTCATGAGTTAGTCTAACCTCTAGCTAAGTTAGAGTATCAAACAGGAGCAGTATAGGACATGCAAGTTGCTCAAAGCATACAGGCAAATTCGTACGTGAAAGGATTTTTTTCTTTTTGAAAACGGAACGTGAAAGGAATTTTTTTAGAATGCTCTTGGCATGTCGCTAACATGTGATAGTTAACCGACCTCAATAGACGGCAGAAACGCCAGCCCGCCGCACTTTGATAGAGACGAGGAGGGAGAAGCGATACAGGCTGCTGGATTACTAGAGATAGGTGTCGCACGGAAGCCAAGAAATATGGTGATAGCGTGGGTTAGCCATGTACTAGTATGATGTAACTACACTGGGCTGCCGTGTTTCGTACTCTTCCAGTCCACTGTGGAGATGATTGGTTAATTTTATATCGCTGAATAATATTAAATATTATGAGTGCAGACGCTCCACCACGAGGTTCCTTGCTCCTTCTCGGTCGTCCGGAATCTATGTTCTTCCACTCTATTTTTTTACGTGAGCTTTGTTCATCCTTTTGCCAACACGCGAGACATCTAGCATCAAGGCGCACGTGTTATGCAACGATCGTTCCATCTATATGAAGAACACGTGGCACTGGAACTACGAGACGGACATGTACCCAGGAGTGGACGTACGAACCTGAGTAATGTAGCGCAGTAAGTGAAGTAGAAAGGCACAAATGGTATGAACATGCGTGGCATACAGGGTGTGTTTGGTTGCGTTCTCGTCTCAGCATAGTTGTTCCCTCTTCATGCATGCTCAACTCAACACCCCTCTTCATGCATGCTCTCTTCATGCATGCTTCTAGTGTATTTGTGCTAAACTAGTGTGGACTCATGCACCCTCCATACACTCTACCAAACACCCAAAAGTAGGTCGAGAAGGGAACTCTTGGGCGGCATTTGTCTCTTACTACGTACTACCACTAAATGTTGTACGTGCAATGCACGGTGATGTTATGGAGTACGTGCCTAAGTACTCTACTACTACTATATTAGTTGGAGGCACATATTAACTTTTATATTTGTTTACGTGTATGCCCCGAGACCTTCCAACTAGACGTGTCTTTCTCTCCAGGTCGCACTTTGTATCGTTCATACCACTAAGTACTACTACGTGTGGTCTCCGACCCAGAAGTGGAAGAAGTGGAGACGCTCTACCACGCTGTTTTTTTACGCTGGGCTCTACCACGCTGTTCATGTCCCACTCCTTTCGCTGACGTGTGGGACATCCAGCACGTGCCGTGTTTGGCACCCTTCGTCGTAAGAGTTGAAACGCTAGCATTCATCAGAAATAAAAAATAATTATAAATCGGCAGTGATACTATTTTTTTGCGAACCAATCAGCAGTGATACTATACCACGCGGTTTCCTTGCTCCTCGATATCGGAAAGAATACTTCCGTTCGCCAACATGTGGGACGTCGACCATCCTGGTCCACTTGCCATGCACGCAGAACTCCAAGGGAGAGTCACCCAGGTCGTCGCGCCGCAGTAACAATGACTAATGAGCCGTCAAATCACAGGCCCACTTCCCACTTTGAAGTTGCTCGGACGAAGGAACCATCATGACTTCGTTGAATTCCGCTTCTTGAAGAAAACTACTGTACCAGCAGTACTGCTAGCTACAGTATTTACTCCAACAGAGGCCTCCTTTCGTTCATAGGATAGGAATATGAAAATCATAGGAAGTGAGATGACATGCATCTCAATTCCTATAGAGAAAGAGATGCCATTTGATGCATAGGATAGGAATTTTTCCATTTAGTCTAGGCTAATGTACTGGTAATTTGCTCTAAAAACTACAGTAGTAACTAGTAGTACTGGTACATGCTCGTACTCAGACACAGACACACACACTAACTACTAGTACTACTACTTCTCACATGCTGGCCAGACGCCGTCGTTCTCCTTCCCGGCTTTGTCGGCGACACCCCACCGTGCTTGGATCTCCGCCGACCTCTCCGCAGCAGCGCGTGCGTCCTTTTCTTTCTTGCGGCGGCGGGCCTCTCTTTTCTTGAGTGCTTTCTGACTTTTCCGCTCCCTCTGTGCGGCTTTGGCCGCCTCTTGCTCTACCGCCCATTCGGCCTTGGCATCTTCAAATTCCTCCCACATAGTTGTGAGGTCGCGAGCGGCGATGAACTCGGCACGGCGGGATGCCATCGCTTCCCTACCATTTTGTGTGCGTTCGTGGGCGGCGAGGAACTCGGCGCGGCGGGATGCCATCGCTGCCTTACCGGTTAGTGTGCGGCGCGGTGGCATGAACGACGCTTGGTGAGAGCTCTGGGGTGGAGTGGCCGGACAACCGTATAGTGCATTGGTTTGTCAAGAGCTCAAGGACAGAAGACGAAGCAAATTAGGATTCCCCTTCAATCCTGGTCATTTATTACCGAGTAAAATGCATTGGCGGTCATCGAACTTGTCTTGATAGCTCACTTTGATCATTGTATACGAGATATGGTGATTATACGGTCGCTGGCTCAGCGTATAGCTCCGTATTTGTATGGTTGACCAGTCAAACAGTCCGCATGCGCCTCATCAGCTCGTGTTCTTTATCTATCTACGCGGGCCTACCTGTGAATGGAGAAAGAAATACTGTAAAAACCAAAATTATGCGTATGTGGGGAATCAAACCACGGACTCGTCGCTGCAACGCACCCTCGTCAGCCAAATGAAAATGAAATACTTCGCGTCAGACACTCACGCTCACGCTGTCAAAGCATGCTAATGCATGCACGTCGCCCTCTAAATCAAAGTCCTGCTCATGGCGCAACGCAAACGGCGAGCCCATCACCTGCGCGCCCCGGCGGTGCCTGACATTACTGTTTAGACGTTTGATGGAGGCCTACGCGAACGCCGAGCATGTATTCACCTGGCTCAACACCAACGGTCATACTCGGACCGCCTTGCTCATGTATATCGTCCATCACAACGACAATCTATAAAACAGCCTAAGCTAGAGAGGGTACTATGGTAGTATGGTACGGAGTATGTACTATCGTGAGCGACCGATCTTAGTGCCACTGCAAACCAAAACCCCTTCCATCGCTAGCGCGCGCTTCCCGCCTGAAACGGTCACCGTCTCTCCAGAATGTCAATGCCGCATTCACCGGACTTAACTGCATGTGCAATTGGTGTGTCACTGACATGCGGGCCAGACGCCCGTTGGGCCCACATGTCAGTAACCCAAACGCATCTGCCAGTTAAGTCACTGAAGCAGCGTCCGCATTCACGCCCAACGAACCTACTCCGGTGTCAGTTGTCCATCCGTCTGCCGCGGCTCATTGCCATTCGCCCGCTATATTAACTTGAGCCCCAGCTCCCAGCCATAGCCAAAGACCCACACTTATTCTCCTCCAGTCCATTCCCTCTGTCGGCACCACTTCAACCATGGCCTCCTGGTGCTCCGAAACTCTCTTGGACGTACTGTCGCAGGAGCAGACGAGGGACATCGGAGGTTCCGCTCCGCGCGCGCTCCAAAGATCTCTTCGACGTACTGTCGCAGGAGCTAATGCAGGAGATCGCCGGCACCCCCCGGGCCGCCCTCCGCCGCCACAACCACGAAGCCGGCAGCGAGGAAGAGTAGTACAAGGTAGGTCGCCGCCGCTATGGTCCCGGGAAGGCCACCGCTACTCCACTCAGTCGACGCCAAGCTTGGTGGGGTAAACATCGGCGGCCGATTAGCCGCTTGACGGAGACGTGGAGGCGGAAATCTTCATAACCTTGTGCTCCGGCCGGAGGAGGAGGTTATCGAGGCGGATGAGGAGGAGGCAAAGGCAATGGCCGGCTTTCTCGGGTTCATGGCCGGACATGGTGGTCGGGCGCCGGCGATCGTTTAGATTAGGTTTACAGTAGGTTTAGTACGGTTTGTGCGAAATATGTAATGAATTTCGTCCAGTTTGTAGGAAAAGTTTTCGAAATGTAATGAATTTCATCCGGTTAATTTGAAATTTGCTTTGTTTGCACGAATTTCGTCCGGTTAGTTCATATAGTTGTCGAAAGGTATGCGGGCAGCATCGGATGGCATCCATCAGTGTCCTCGGACAGATGCCGGTGTAAATTTGTGGGCCAGCGCTGGAGATGCCCTAACTATCATGCTATAATCGCTAACAATCCTCCATTATTTGGCAGGGAACAGTTATCCCTCGATCAAAATTAGATCCGCGGTGTTTCGCACTCCTCCCGCGTAAGAGTGTAAACTCTTGCTTACATAAAAATGGAGCAAGTGGACGGCACTGTAGCACGTCATATCACTCGAACTAGCCCGCCTAACGAGCGGGAAAGCACCGCCCTCATCATTTTGTTCTGGATTTCTATCGATCGATCGCGCGAAAATGTTACGCTTCGCAAGTTCTAAAGGAAAAGGTGGCACACTTACGACTCGTACGCGTCGCAACCCCGACAGTCCGGCTCGCACGCCGCTCACCAGAGGGGACACGCGTTGTCTTGCAATTTCACTGACATGTGGGACCGTAATTGAATAAACCGTCGATTCCTCAAAAAAGAATAAACTGTCGATAGCCGAAATCTAATCGCTCGGCGGGCGTCGGCTGAGAAGAGAGAAACGGGGGAGGGAGAAGAGATCGCCCGCCCGCCGCGCACGGACTCCAAGAAATATATGGTGATAATGTGAGGTGGGCCATGCTGGAGTCCGGACCGCTTCCGGAGCCCGCTCTCACCGCCCTGGCCCCTCAAGACGCCAGCTGCCCGCTGCATGCATAGCAAGTAGTCCCCGCTTATGTGGAGGAGAGAGAGGCATTGACAAAGTCAAGGAGTAACAGTGGAGACAATAGCTTTCATCAAAAATAAACAATGAATACTCGTTGCTCGTCCTCTATATCGGAAAGAATACTTTCATTCGCCGACATGTGGGACGTCGACCATCCTGGTCCACCTGCCATGCACAAAATTATCCTGGTCTACCCCGGTCGTATCGCAGGCCCAACCTTTCCCACTGTAAGTTGTTCGGACGAAGGAACCATCATGACTTCGTTGAATTCCGCTTCTTCAAGAAAACTTACTGTACCCGCAATACTGCTACCACACGCGAAGACTGGACGGCACTGTACCACGTCATATCACTGAAACCCACTAGGCCAAACTAGCCCGCCTAGGTCATCTATTTTGGAACGGAGGGAGTACGTCTCTGCACTGCTATGATTTTGTGTTGCACGTTCTCTGTACTTTTGCTACGATTTTCCTACCCTATGAACCAAATGAGGCCTGAATGTATGTCGACTATTGTCTGATCGATCGCTAAGCCTACAATTTTAGGAGCTAGGGCTATTGGTCGATCGACGAGGGATAAGTATAAGCGTACCACGAGCTCATCAGCCCCAACGTTTCTCTTCGGTGAGTGTTTTGCAAGTACTATAGCTCGCACAGTAGCTAGCCTACTAACACCAAGAATCATCAAACAAGCCCTGCTGATATGATAAACAGTTCAAACTTACATCTAAGCATGCCATATATTACATCAAAAGCTGGTGAGGATACATCTGTTTCCATAACTCGGAGAGGGTTCGCATGATTCATCGCATGATTCACTATCAAACAAAAGTAGCAAGATCCGCCCACACAAGACAGTGCACTAGCCCTAAGATGGTTTGATAACACGCATCGTTCTGGTAATTAAACACAGGGCAATGCAAACTACCCTGAAGGATTAGCGCGACCAACTATTTCTTGTCATCGATCTCTCGGGCAATGACCACAGCACGGACAGCGGCATGGGAATCGATTTCTGGGGCGATGTCCACAGGACTGACCGCGACATCGGAATCGATCTCTGGGGCGATGTCCACAGGATGGACAGCGGCATCGGAATCGATCTCCGGGGCGATGCCAACAGGACGGGCCACGACATCGGAATCATCAAGGACAACCACCGGCACCTGCACAACCCTAACATATTAGCAAGCACATTGCAAATAATCAAAAAGCAAGCACATTGCAAATAATCAAAAACCACAACTATGGTAATAAGCCATTATTTTTTACCTTGTGCAGCTCACCGGGGGATCTCATCCCTCCGGGGGCCATCTCCTCGTCCTCGATGGGGGCCATCACCTTGGCAGGGGAATACTGCTTCTCAACGGCGACTATCTCCTCAAACTCGGTCTTGAGCCTCACATAGGTGGCAATCAGAGTTCCTGGGGTAGGCACGGTGGGGCCCTTGCTGTTCTTCCAACTTTCTTTGAGGAGTTCGTCCGCCAACGTCCTCAACTCTTTGGCCAGTGCTTGTTTCTTGGAGTTCTTCGTCTCCATGGGTTGGCCCGCCAACATGGTCAACTCGTTGGTCGGTGCTCGCTTCCTGGAGATCGCTGTCTCCAGTGGGTTGTCCGCCGGCAACTCTTTGCCTAGTGCTCCAGGATCCATCAATGAACTGACAAACAAAAAGCAATCGAAAGGAAACCACAATCGCAATGAAAACGGGAAAAGAATAGGATGTGAGAATCGGTCGGTGCTTCGCAAAAAGAAGATTATTGGAATGAAAATATAGCAGCATAACTGATTCGCCCACCTTTCCTTCGTCGGTAGAGAAGAAAAATGGCAGAAGTGAGTAGCCTGGAGTGAGGTTTTCTTCAAGAAAGGGAAGAAAGGGCTTGAACGAGCGTTCCAATGAAATGATGGTTGCTTCGTCCAGTCCAACTTGGAGGCCACCTTACCACTGCTGGTAAAGGTGTGGGTTTTGTGATATGACGGGTCATGACGGCCACACCGGGGTGACAGGTGAGTCTCGACTGTAGCACCTCGCTGTGATTTGGTGGATGGCACGCGGGCCCGGATGCTTTGAAATGTCCCGCATGTAGATAGAGCGGCTAGTCATATAGGAGTGCTCAATATTGTGCACCGCGACCAAGGCGGAGAGGAAAACGAGAGAACTACGTAATTAATGCATGAGTTTAATTAGGGTAGTTTTGTAAAGTACGAGATACATTCCTCCAATAGCAAAATGCCTTGGTTCATGAGATTTGAGATTTGAGCCCTATAAACCGGAAGGGAGGGGGTACTGCACACGGTGTAGTCTAGTCACTTGTTTTTTTTGAGCCGAAGTCTAGTCACTTGTTGAAATCTCTAGAAAGGCAAATACTCCTTTCCGGTTTACAGGTCTATACTACTCCCTCCGTCTAGGTGTGTAAGTCATCTTACGAAAACCAAATAGTCCCAAAACACTTAGGCGCGGTGCATTAACTTCTACCTTGTTTCTTGTTTCTTGACATACGTATCAACCAATAAGAGATGAGAGGTGTGCATGCTTTTAATGACTTGCAATGGCTAGTTCATTGCATGGAATGCTATTAATTAGCAAATAAACATTGGTGACCCCAGGAGGAAACGGTGCTAAGCGCGTGGACCTATGCAGAATGAGTATCAACCAATGGATAATGGAGTTTAATTGTTAAACAATAGCAATTTTGTCTCATGCAAGAGCCTGGCTAGTACTCCAAGGAACCGCACCACGCGAGCGTTCGCAACTGCCACGTTCGGTTTGCGCTTGGCTCTTCGCCTCTTCGAGAAGACGAACAATGATGTTACTCCTACTTCTACAGTATCGAATCCACTGCTGCATGTCCGTCCACCTCGTGCGGGAGGGATAGCGTGTAGCGAAAGCTTCTACTTACTGCTCTGCCTTTGCGTCCATGACAGGTGGGCCGAACATGTGGTTGGCCCACCTGTCATGCAGCCAAAGGCAGGTGCAGTTAAGGCACCGGAGCTCAGTCCGCGAGGGAGAGGGTGTCCTAGTAATCAAATTTCTCGGTCTTGTATGAGTTGACACGACACATCAAAGCACTACACTCGATAAAAGTCTTTTTACACATTTCAAATGGGCTACTTCATACTCCCTCCTTTCCGGTTTATAGGGCTTATCTCAAAATTTTAGTTTTTCCATTTTATAAGGCTCAATTTGGTTGTTTCCCATCACATGTTCAGATTCCAAGGTGCATTAAATCATTGCGTGCAAGTATTAAGAGAAAATTGACCAATGCATGTAATTTATGCATGTATGCATTGCAATTAATGCATTGGTAAACATACTTTTTTGAGGAAAACAAGATCATTAATTTGGGTGCTTTTGCAAACTCTAAAAGGTATTCCACCACTCACCATCTACCATGGTTGGTGAGATTGATGTAAGGGAGTAGACATATTCTGCTTCGTATGTACTCCCTCCGTTCCAAAATATAAGTATTTTTAGAGATTTCACTATGAACTACATATGAAACAAAATGAGTGAATCTACACTCTAAAATATGTCTATATACATCTGTATGTAGTTTGTAGTGGAATCCCTAAAAAGACTTACATTTAGGAACGGAGGGAGTAGTCAGTTGTTGCAATCTCTAAAAAGACTTATATTTGGAAACGGAGGGAGTACAACGCATGCATGCATGCCGTGACTTTCCTTTTGATACTTGCATGTGTTGATTTGATGCACCTTGCCAAATTTTGACTATAAATTTAACTAACCAAATTTTCATGCATGTCACAAAAAATCACGGGGCTGTTTGGATTGTGACTATGTTTGTCTTATGTTGCCACATTATTTTTCCCACACTTGCCACACTTGCCTAACCTGAGTTGCTCAAATTGTTAGACACACTTTGGCTTGCCTAAGGGAATCTTGCCACAATTTTTGTGTCTATGACATGTGGGGTTCACTGCTAATAAAAAAATTCTTGTCTTAGGTGTGGCTAATAAAAAAGACTTATATTTAGGAACGGAGGGAGTAGAAAATATAAATAATAATGCATGTTGGGGCAACCCACGTTTCCGCTAATTTTAGCCGTGGGCTTGTTCACAATTTTTACGAGGGGGTGGTTGTTCATTTAATGGAGGGACTTGTAGTACCAGACTTGAACGATACAAAGTGCGACCTGGCACACCGTAACACCAGTTGGAACAAGCGGGTAGCTATCTCAAAAAACAATCAACAACTAAAAAAACCGTGACCTGGCATGTAGTAGTACACAATTTTAAACGATTGTTTTGATGGAGTGAAAAAGGAAAACTACCCCACTACTTATATATAGGCCGGAGCCTCCGCGCTTGCTTGCTAGGGCTGCTCTATTCACACACTCTCATCCTCTCCAGATCTAAACAAGATAGGGGTAGTAACACTGTCTTTCTCCCTTCAAAAAACACTGGCTTTCTATCCTCACCGCTGGTTACAGATCCGGACGTATCCCCCTCCGCCGGTGAAGGGGAGGAGGGGCAGCGTTTAGGCCGTCGTCGACAGCGAGGGAGGAGACCCACTGCCGGCCGCACCGTTATCTCTGGCCGAGCGCCGGCGCGGGAGGTCCTCCGATCCCTTCGTCGTTGCCTGTGGGCGGATCCGGCCTCCCGCCGCCCACCTATCCACATCCCGACGACCTTCAGGTATATCTTCGTTCGAAACCGCCTTAGCTCTACTTCCCCAGCTCGCTACGTCGCTGCATGTGCATCATTTTCTACCTCTCAGCCCCTCTCGATCGGATGGTCCAACGTCACCTATTTTTTTTCTATTGTTAGAGGTAAAGCTACTTCATGGAGTCGAATCTTGTACTCCCTCCGTCCGAAAATACTTGTCATTGAAATAAAGTGGGGGTGGGGGAATTTAGTATGTACATCGGACTTGGTACAAACAGGAAGGAAAGGGGATGAAAGTAGTACAGACTGGTCATCCAACCGGTCTCTTGGTCGAAAAGGGAAATATAGGGGTAACGCTGTACACAGTGGTATGACCAGGACTAGATTTGCTATCCACACATAGGAGTAGGTGGCTAGAGTGAACAAAAATGGGACCAACCCAGATATGTTTCTTGGATGTTTGTTTCTCGGGGCAACAAACTATGAATCACCACTTTATGCCCCTGTTTACGTACATGGTGTTGTACTGCTGGTGCACCCACTGTCCCATGCCCTTATACCAAATATTTAGGCTCCGGTCGGAATAAAGGGGCAGAAAACATAGGTCTTGATGAAAATAGAGGAATAGGAAAGGAATGTAGGTATAAAACTATGGAACAGCGAACCGGAGGAAACTCTCAAGAGAATGTGTTCGGATGGACTACGAAATGTACAGATTTGTTTTTTTAGAGTAGCATGCTTGGCAGTATGAGATGCTATTTGTTTATTCAGCTGCACAGTGACTACTCTTGTCCTCACCTCACGTACCACACATAGGTTGATTTTTTTATTCCGGCAAACACAGCACAGCAACCTGTCTAACGCATGGCAGCGAGCGCCTGCCTCGGGCTTCCGCCCAAAAAATGAGCAGCGCGTGGATGTTTCTAATCCGATGGAATCAGTACTACCAGACCAGCTTTCCTATGAAAACTATTCACCTTCCCGTGTTCCGAACGGTTGGAAGGGAAAGAATACCGTAGGAATTGTGTTCCTACGAAAATCCTGCACCAAACCTGTGAACCGAACGCAGCCTTAGTTGTTCTTAATATAATGTCCCTGGTAAAAATGAAGCCATGCCACTGTTTTTGCCTGTAATTGTTTGAGACTCTGACAAGTTTAGCCAAATGTTTTTGCCTGTAATTGTTTGAGACTCTGACTGTTTCCTCTGTGCCTTTTTGTGCAAACAGGGATATCCAATTCACCTGGTTGCTGTTGTGACCTTTTGGTGCACTGCACAAAACTCTTCTTAAAAGAAGTGACTTTTGTGTTGTTTAACTGGAATGTCAGATGGAACAGTTGGTTCATTTTGGTGGAACTGCACAAAGGGAGATCTGTGTTCCAATCCTCATCATCCATATTGGCGCCATAACCTTCCTTTAGGTAAGAATGATATTTAATGCATGTGTTCATCTCTATTTTCCGACTGCCATGAGAAAATAATGTTGTTTTTTACTAGTACACTTGTACTCCCTCACTGACAAAACCAATTCTGAATTAGAAGGCCAATCATGTACTTGGTTTCACCAACTGGTGAGGAGAAAGAGAAACAGAGCATGAAGAGGAAGAAGAAGAAGAATAAACAGTGCCAAGGCGATCTTGCTGAAGCCAGAGGCCTCAGTCGAGGCTATTCAAGGGCTCCGGCAACGACTACCTTACATGTGAGACGATCCTCCAGGGAGCCCTTCCACTTCTGCTGTCTCACTTAATTAATTAGGAGTACTTAAGTACCACTAATTTATTACTGCCTAATTTTCCTGTTGGAGTTAAACAAATCTTTAGTAGGACCCTATGCTGAATCATGTACGTGTGAATGTTTGTCTATGGAGGTGAATCATGTGGTGGAGCAGGGAGGGAATATTATTAGTGTCATGACATAATAGTGCTATTGTTTTGCATGTCAATTTATTGCCATTGGTTCAATGAGGCAATGTTTTGCGTATTGTCCATCATGAATTTGATGCTACTGTTTGAGTAATATGCTAATGTCTTCCTATCCTTTCTCACTAAGCTAATGAAGGTTTCACCTTGTTCCTACTTGTGCAAACAGGGATCATGTTGTGCCAATCATACATTTTAGTGGAACTACACAAGACAATACAATGAACTGTATCCCAGCCAGTGCTTTAACTCTGCTGGAAGTTCTTGATAATCTTTCGATATAATCTCAGCACTGGTAAACAAGAGTGATTTCAACCATACATTTGAAGTGCACAAAAATATATACTATTGTGTGATTCCAGTGAGTGCTTTATCATCTCTTATGGGACTACATGAATAAGCTTTTTTTCTCAGGTTGGTACGGGCCTAAGGCCTTCATCCATATTAGTTTGCTGTCATCTCTATTTGTATCGTGCTACTGTCATGAGAAACTCCTTTATCTTTGCACTTTTAAGTTTTGCAACCTATGATAAATGGCAATGCTTTGAGTGTTGAGTTGAGCTAATTGGCACTGATTAAATAAACTAATACCTCTCTTTAAGCAAGACTACTATGTTGCTAACTTTACCCATTAAGATAATGAGGGTGCTTCTATTTGTTAGTGTATGTTTCATCAACTAGTCCCACTATTACAGTAATCTCACTCTCTCAATATATGTGCCAACAGGGATGCTCGATTTTGGTGGAACTGCACAAAAACTTTGGGTGCTTCATTGCCTCGACAGCTTCCGTCCTTTCCTGTCAGTCGCTAATCTCCGCTTGCTTTCTTCCTTTGTTGTCAGTCGCTTGGCTTATCTCGGCTTCCAGTCAAAGGAAATAGTAATTGATATGCTACCTCACACAGGTTGGTACTGGTCTTTATCCTGATTATTGTGCCTGTCATATGTATTGGTAATTTGGTATTGTGCTACTGTTTGCCGATTTCATAAAGGAGTAATTTGGAGCCTGAACTCGCAGGCAAATCATTACATCGGGTGATTTCAGTAGAACTGCACAAAATGATCAGATGGACAGGTACTTATGCTGCTGCTATGTACTCCAAAGTTCACTCAGACAAGCATCGATGTTGACAAGAAGTGCCTATATTCATTCGAGTATCAACCGGCGTCAACCAATTGTCAAACTCCAAGTATTAGGAGAGTGAACGCCAAAAATATTGCTTGGTGCATAGCCCAGAAAAACGCAGTCCAGTCTTTGGTCCCAACTTGTGCCTTTTGGTTATCGGCACATATGGTAGCGAACTATATGGCATGGAGTCTAAAGATTCCAGACAAGTTGGTTGACGCGTATATTCATCTGGCACTTAATCAGTCTGCACGCCAAGGATGCTCCATTTCAGTTGAACTGCACAAAAAATTTGGGTGGTTCATTTTCTCAACCGCCTCCTTTCTCGTCTGCAATGTAGAATTTTGGCGAGATACAGGACCAAGATGAGCCAGTAAACTAGTTGGATGAAAGTAGTGGCCAAGTTGCTCAAACCTCCCTCGGCACGAGGCCACTATTTGAGGATAAACCTACAAGCAAAGTTCAGATTGTCTGTGCTGCCTCTTATGTACTCGAAAGTTTACTCGTACAAGAACTAATTTTAGCAAGAAGTACCTCTGATTGAACACCATTTACCAGTCTGTACCCTAGGTAATTAAAGTTCGTCCATGGATCATATTGGCTGTGATCTCAATCATTTGGATGCATAAACATACTGAACATGTGTATATCTGAATCTTTTTGTGAATTATGTATGAATATTGTCGTGTGATCTATCAATCATTTGGATGCATAGATATGCTGAGCTTGTGTATATATGAATCTTTTGAGTTGTTGATAGTGAATGTTGGCTATGAATATGAACGTGTCCTGTGAACCTGAGTTTGATATGAATTGCAACAGAACCAGTTATAACCCTTCTCCTCCTCTCAATCTGCGACTCCACTGCCGCGTTTTCCCATCTCCGAGTCGTTCCCGTCCGGGGCCTCGCCGTCGTCCACCGCCTCGCTGTGTTCGGTGCGGCGTGGTCAACAAACGAGAGTCATCGGAAGAGGACTGTACGTGGAGAGCCTGACGGCTGGGACCCACGAGGTCCATGGTCGCACGCAAGGAAAGTTCCTCCTTATTAAGCTGAAAAAAATGTTTCCTCCACCTGACAGCTGGGACCCACCGGCTGTATCTTCGCACGGAAGGAAGTGCCTCCTTGTTTTGCGAAAAAAATTATTCATCCCGTTGACAGCTGGGACCCGTCAGATTTTGTGACTGACTTGTGGGCCTGCTAAGCGGACGTGTACGCACGGCTTTGTCAACTTAATCAACAAATGATTCTAGCAGCTGGACCGTTGGATGTTAATCCAACAGCCGTGCTCCTTCTTCAACCTCTGTTCTTGCTCCTGTCTCCCGTGGGCGGCACCGCGGCTGTGCTGCCGCGCACCCGAACCAGTGAGGTTTCCCACTCCTCTCCATCTGCGACTCCACTGCCCCGTCTTCCCCATCTCCGGGCCGTTCCAGACTGGGTGCGCTCGACACGGTGTGGTCAACGTGGTCAACAACCGAGAGTCATCGGAAGATGACTGTACGTGAGAGGCTGACAGTGGGGATGCACCACGCCCATGGACGCATGCATGCAACGGAATGCGGCGAGGTCAACGTGGTCAAGGAACGACTTCCATCGGAAGTATACTGTACGTGGAGAGTCTCAGCTGGGTCCACGGCCGCAACAAGTAAGTGCCTCCTTATTACGCGGAAAATAATGATTCCTCCAACTAACAGCAGGGACCCATTGGACGGGCCACCGTATTTTGCGAAAAAAAAGTTTGCCCCCTGACTGCTGGGACCCACCTGACGGGCCACCGTATTTCGTGAAAAACCCCCCCCCCCCCCCCCCGCTGTCAGCTCGGACCCACCGGAAGTGCCTCCTTATTACGCACAAAAAAAATGAATACTCCCCCTGTTAGCTGGGACCCACCTTGGTGGGAGGCTGACTTGTGGGCCTACTAAGTTGACGGGGACGAAGGGCTTTGTCAACTTAGTCAATATGAACGATTCTAGCTCCAGTGACCGTATGATGTCCATCCAACGGCCGTAGTGCTTCTTCAACCTCTGGTCTTCTTGCTCCAGCCGCCCAAACCAGCGCCGGTCGTGCCTCATGCTCCTGCCTCTCGTGGCCGGCTGTGCTGCCGCGGAGGACTCACCGCCCCCTACTATTCCCACCGCTGGCCAGGCCCTGCGGCGACGGCAGCCTCACACCGCAGCCGAACCAGTGAACCCTCGTACTCCTCTCTGCACGGGCTTCCACTGCCGCGTCTTCCCCGGCTCCGCGTCGTCCCCTTCCTAGGCCTCGCCGTCGTCCACCGCCGTGGTGCTCTCCGCGCGGCGTGGTCAACGTGGTCAAGGAACGACTTCCATCGGAAGAGTGCTGTACGTGGAGAGGCTGACAGCTGGGTCCACGGCCACAGCCCAGTTTTTTTGTGATTTGCCAAGTAAGTCGCTTTGTCAGGCCTGTTGGGCTGCAAATCTTTCAAGACGAGGAGAGCTTTCATTCGGCTGGCCGAGAAAATGGCCCATCAGTAATGAGAAATGGGTTGTACATTTTTAAAACACATCAAACCGGCAATTAGTTTCAAATATCTTTTTTTCATTTCGAGATTTTAAATTACATTAATTTTTATGCGTGGAGAATTTGTTGGATTTTATATTGATATACATTTATTTTAAAATCAGTTTGAATGTGAGTCGAAATTTCGGGATTAAAAACAGTTCGGACCGCACCGAAATATGCAAAATTTCGTATAATTTTTTAACCGTGGCCACAGTATGGGCTGTAATGCTAACAAAAAGAATATGGGCTCCAAAAAAACCTTAAGAATTAGCAAATGGGCTGTAAATTATTAGAAATAATGGCAGATGGGTTGTATGCTGTTTTCCACAGATTTGAGGCTTTCCTAAAAAAAGGTTGACGCACAAGCAGTGACTGTTGGATTGCCATCCAACGGCCGTCGTGCTTCTTCAATCTCTGCTCTTCCTGCTCCAGCCGCTCAAACAAGCGCCGGCGGGACTGCCTGCTCCCTCCTCCCCGCGGCTGGCTCTGCTGCCGCGCAGGCCTCACCGCCCCACCGTACTCCCATCGCTGGCCTAGCCATCCCTCTACTCACCCACACCTGCTGTTATTCTCCGGCGACGGCAGACGAACCAGTAAACCCTCATACAGTCGTACTCCCCTCCGCATGGGAAACAACTGCCGAGTCTTCCCTGCCTCCGTGTCGTTCCTTTCCTAGGCCTCGCCGTCGTCCACCGCCCTGGTGCTCTCGGCGCGGCCTGATCAACATGGTCAACGACCGACATGCATCTGAAGTGGACTGTACGTGGAGAGGCCGACAGCTGGGTCCACGGCCGCACGCAAGGAAATGCCTCCTTATTACGCGCAAAATAATGATTCCTCCACCTGGCATTAGGGACCCACCGAAAGGGCCTCTGTATTTCGCGAAAAAACGTTACCGCCGCTGACAGCTCGGACCCACCAGCTATATCTTTGCACGCAAGGAAGTGTCTCCTTATTACGCACAAAAAAATGAATACTCCGCCTGTTAGCTGGGACCCAGTATAGTGGCAGGCTGACTTGTGGGCCTACTAAGTTGACGGGGATGGAGGGCTTTGTCAACTTAGTCAATAATATGCACGATTCTAGCTCTAGTGACCGTACGATGTCCATCCAACGGCCGTAGTGCTTCTTCAACCTCTGGTCTTCTTGCTCCAGCCGCCCAAACCAGCGTCGGTCGTGCCTCGTGCTCCTGCCTCCCGTGGCCGGCTGCGATGCGGTGAAGGCCTCACCGCACCCTACTACTCCCACCGCTGGCCAGGCCATCCCTCTACTCACTGACCACCCCTGTTATTCTGCGGCGATGGCAGCCTCACCCTCGTACTCCTCTTCGCGTGGGCATCCACTGCTGCGTCTTCCTCGGCTCCGCGTCGTCCCCTTCCTAGGCCTCGCCGTCGTCCACCGCTATGGTGCTCTCGGCGCGGCATGGTCAATGTGGTCAACGACTGACTTCCATCGGAAGAGTACTGTGCGTGGAGAGGCTGACAGCTGGGTCCACGGCGGCTGCAAGGAAGTGCCTCCTTATTACGCACAAAATAATTATTCCTCCACTTGACAGTAGGGACCCAACGGACGGGCCACCAGTATTTCACAAAAAAATGTTTTCCCCCTGACTGCTGGGACCCACCAGCTACATCTTCGCATGCAAGGAAGTGCATCCGGGCAAAAAAACCAAAACGATTCGCCCCCCTGACTGCTGGGACCCAGCAGCTACATCTTCGCTAGCAAGGAAGTGCCTGACAGTCGGGACCCACCTGGTCGAAGCATACATAGCGTTGTCATTCTCGTCGCAAAAGTGTACGTACATATTAGTCGATGTAGAGGCACGCACGTGTCGTAGTAGAGGCGTGCACATGTTGATGTAGAGGCGCGCACGTAGCATGTACACGTACGTACAGCAGCGAGGGTGCAAGAAAGAAAATACGGCCACGTATGTACATACAGGCAGAGTCTCGAACACCTACTCGCGCATACGTACATGGCTGGGTCAGAACGGAGAAACAGCGTCGTCGTCGTGTTCATGGGGAGTCAACGGAATGCGTCGTGTTCATGGGGAGGCAACAGAATGCGACGTGTTCATCGGGAGGCAACAGAACGCGTGGGAGCCAACCGGCTTGGACAGAACAGGCGATGGAAATGAGGCCTGGCGTACCGCACAATGGAGGATACGGCCTTATGTTCGACCGGCCATGTTCGGAACGGGGTCCTGTCGATCGGGAGGGGTGTGGCGTACCGCAAAACGGAGGAAACGGACCTCCTACGGTCGAAACAGGGGTCCTGTTGATCAAGAGGGGTGCGGCGTACCGCAAAACAGAGGAAATGGACCTCCTACGGTCGGAACGGGGGTCCTGTTCATCGGGAGGGGTGTGGCGTACCGCAAAACGGAGGAAACAGACCTCCTAGGTCGAAACGGGGGTCCTGTTCATCGGGAGGGGTGTGGCTTACCGCAAAGCGGGACTCCATGGGATACTGTTCATCTCCACCGTCGACCTCCTCCAGCCTCCACGGGCTACCTTTGACCTCCTCCAGCCTCCACGGGCTCCTGTTCATCCAGCCTCCACCGCGTGCTACTCCACCGGCTACTGTTCAACCACCCCTCCACCGTCTACTGTTCATCCAGCCCTCCACCGTCTACTGTTCATCCAGCCCTCCACACCACGGGGTCCTGTTCAACCACCCCTCCACGGCCAGCCCTCCATCGTCTACTATTCATCTAGCCCTCCACACCACGGGGTCCTGTTCATCCAGAGGCAACGGCACTGCTCACTGTTCATCCAACCCCCCCCCCCCCCGCAATGCTCACTGTTCATCCAATCGATCGGCTTCAGTTAGCAGCAGTAGCGAAGGAATCGTTCCATCGGGTTCAGTTAACAGCCATCGATCGATCGCTCAGGTTCAGTAACACGTAGCCTGCAGTGTAATCGCTCGGGTTCAATAACACGTAGCCTGCAGTGCAATCGCTCGGGTTCAGTTAGAGCCCAATGCCTTGCTCGGGTTCAGTTAGAGCCAACGCATCGCACACATGCGCGTACGTGTACGAGAGAAACATGCATCGCTCGGCCCCCGACCTCCCACTGTAATCGGCAACTCCCCGAAATTTTCCTCCTCCTCGCTTCTACCATGGTTTTTTCCGTCATGGACGGCCCAAAGAATGTCATGCAGCTGCGTCTCCGGTCCGCCCAGGACGAAAAGCCCATTTTCTGTCATGATTTTTTGTCATAGAAGTAGGAGCCCACCACATCCATGATGATACCGGGTTTTGTCACAATTATAGTCATAGAAGTGTCATATGTATGACATGAAAAAATTCGTTCGGCCCAAAATGTCACGGATGTGTCTTTTTTTTGTAGTGGTGGCTGCTGTCGCCGAACAGGACATCGAGCCGGACCCGCCAATGGGTGAACAGGAGAGGTCGGGTATGATGCCATGGAAGACTGTCCGGGTTGGCTCCAGGTCCTCGGCCTTGAGGCCGAGCTTGGTCATCGTGTCGTGGTAGAGGATGTTGATGCTCCTGCCGCCGTCGATGAGGACTCGGGAGAACTTGCAGGTGCGCCGCGCGATGATGGTAGGGTTGAGGACGAGGGTGTATCCACCTGGAATCGGCATGACTGCCGGGTGATCCTCTGGGGTCCAGGTGATTGGGCGATCTGACCAATGCATGAAGCCCGTCTTGGCCGGGACGACGGTGTTCACCTCCTGCCGGAGGAGGCGCTCATTGCGCTTGTCGTCGCCGAGGCTGGTGAAGACGACATAGGCTGCATTCTGGTCTGGGTAGGCATCGTTCCGCATCGCGCCGCCGGCGGGAGGCGGCGATGGAGGCGGGGGCGGCTGCCCCGCGCCCGGAGCCGGAGCCGGAGCCGGAGGAGGCGGAACGTCACCCCTCATGATGCGCTCGGTGATGGCGCACTGTCGAAGCGTGTGCGTGGAGTGTCTTGCGCTGTTGTGGTGCTTGCATGGGGCGTCGAGCATCTCTTCAAAGTCCATGGCGGGTTGCCATACCATCTTGCCGGTTGCCGGCGCTTCGCTGCCGGGTCCACCGCGGGCTCGGCGGCCGCGACGAGCCGGTTGTCGTGACGTTGCACTGGCTGGTCGGCCTTGCGCTTGTTGTTCTGGTGATGCTGCTGCCGACTGCTTTCGCCGGCCGGCTTCTGTGGAGGGACCGGCTTCGCCTTGCTGGCCTCATCCAGCGCCACCTGGATCTTCATGGCGGAGTCGGCGTTGGCGTACTTGTCCGCCGTCACCATGAGCGCGGCCATGGTGGCCGGCTTGGAGCGTAGAAGCTTTTGCTTGAGGATGGTGCCGTCTCGGCACCCGCTGACGAAGTATTGGATCGCCTGGACTTCATGGACTCCCTCGCAGCTGTTCCGGAGATCAGCCTAGCATGCGAGGTACTCGCGGCCGGTCTTCGTCGGCCCCTGCACGCACATGGAGAGCTGGCTGGGGCGACCGGGCCGCTTGTACGTCCCCGTGAAGTTGCGGACAAATGCTTCCTCGAAATCAACCCATGCGTTGATGCTGCCCATCGGTAGGCTGTTCAACCATGTGCAAGCTGATCCTTGGAGCATGAGCGGTGCGTAGCGCACGGTGAGACAATGATTGGCACCGGTGATGCCAATGGCCGTGGTGTAGTCGATGAGCCAGTCTTCTGGCTTCACGGTCCCATTGTACTTGGGGGTGTCGCGGGGAAGCACGAACCCCTTGGGGAAGGGCTCCTCCCGAATGCGTGGGCCGAAGCACGCTGGCCCAATAGCGCCGCTCTCCTCCACCTCCAAGGAGCGAGTGACTGATCGAGACGGTGGCGCGCGTCGGTGTCGTCGATGGCGCGTGGGCCGAGCCGACTGGCGGCCAGGCCCTGAGGGACCGGGTCGGTTGGAGCCGGACGCCGGCCATGCTGGTCGGGTCCATGCTGGGTCTCTAGGGTGGACTCGTTGCCCAGACGTCGGCGGCGGTGCCGGCCGGGTTGTGCTGGGTCCGGGCTTGGCCAGAGTGCGCCTCGCCGGGTGGCGAGGAGGCCGTGTGCAGGAGTTCGCCGGGCCTGCCAAGGCGGGCGGAGCCGGACCCGGCCGGCTTGGCGAGCTGCTTGAGGTGATCCTACTAGGTGTTGGCGGCGTGGAGGAGCTCGCGCATCCACCCGATGTGCTCCTTGAGCTCCTCGTCCGCGAGTTGGTCGAGGCAGACCGCGGCTGCCTCCGCAGCGTGCATGTTCTTGACTGGGGTCTCGTAGACGGTCCGGACGGTGCCGAAGGCCCGGCCGATCGCTCCTCCCCGGGCGCGAGTATCGGCGGCCCGGCTCGGCTCGGCCGCGGCGGGTGTGAATCCGTGGGCAGCGTCGTGCTCCATCTGAGCAGCTTCTAGGCGGCGCCTGGTGGCGGCCAGCATCTCGGACAGGTCCAGCATCTGCTGGCGCCTGTCCTCGAGCTGGGTTCGGGCTTCAGCGATGTTGGTGGCGTCGACGTTGGTGCCAATGGGGATGCGGAGGCTCTGCATTGCAGCGCGCAGCGGGTCAGACGGCTCCATCCGTGCCGTGCCTGCCGCGGCTTCGGCGACTCTTCTCGCCTTGCTTGACGAGGAAGAGGCGCCATCGCTGGTAACGTAGACCTCCACGTGGGCGTCCATCGTTGCGGTGGTGAATCCGCCACTGAGAGGGAGCGGAGTGTCGGAGTAGCTGAGCACCTCACTGGGGTACTCGTCGGCCGCGAGCGCGTTGGAGATGCGCAGCACGGTGAAGGAGGCGGCGAGCACGCCGATGACTTTGTCCGCCAGAGAGACGGACTCGTCGGAGTAGGAGAAGGGCCCCGTCCGAAGCATGCTTCCGGCCAGCTCCTCGAGCTGCCCCACGGTGGGCGCCAACTGTCGTGGTGGGCGCATGGCAGATGCCAAGGGATGGCTAAAGAGAGGAGGAGGCTCGAGGGCGCTGGTGGGCTTCGTAGGCGAGGTTGATATGCGCGAGCGCGGGATGCTAGACATACCCAGGTTCGGGGCTCTCTGGAGAGATAACACCCCTAGTCTTGCCGAGTTTAGTTGGATGGTCGATAGTACAATGTCGCTCCTGGAGTTGTATGGAGGAGGAAGGAGGCTCGCCAAGGCTTGGGCTGCTCCTTCTCCCTGGTGTTGCTATGCGGTGGCTAGTCCTATCTTGCATGCGTGCTTATCTTGTATTGCTTCGCCTCTGTTTCATTGCCCCTGTAGGCGTGGGCTCCTGGGGGGTTTTATAGATCAACCCACCCAGGGTTACAATGGTAATGTGCCAAGTCGGTGGGTCTGTATTGTCGGCGCCAGGCTACCGGGCTGGGTCCCACTTGTGGGCTTGTGGTTCGCCGGGTTCCCCTAGGTGCGGGCCCCGCATGCCTAGGGGGGTTGTGTGCCGTCTTGTCGATCATCATGGCGTGGCTAAGTCGAGCCGCGCACAGCGTCCTTCGTCAGGCCACCGCTTGCTGTCGTCAGCGGTGAGGGCGGGAACACTGTTGCCGTGCCAGCCCTGGTCAGTGGGTAGGTAAGGGACACTATTGCCATGCTCCGGCTGACCACAGGCATGGGCGGGAGCACTGTAGTCTTGGTCATCAGTGATTGAGGTCTCGTCCCATCGTACGGCCTCGATGGGATGGGAGCTGACCCATGGCTGGGTTGCCGTGGACGCCACGGGTGGGTTGGCTTGCTGGGGAAGCCACTGTTGCGCTGGGTTGAATCGCCTTGCGCCAACTGCTGCGGCCGGGTCAACGTACCTTGCCTAGTCGAGGGTCTTGGTCGGGTCGTGAGCCTTGCTGGGTCGAGCGACCCGGCCTGGCGCACGCCGGTTTGCGGGGCGATGCGGGCCCTGTTGTTTTTGAAATAGATCCGGGTTCCGTTGCCTGCCCGGGGTTCATCCCCCCGACAGCTACCATGCTGCATCACCCTTTCCTCTTCAAGGAAAACCAACGCAATGTCAAGATGTAGCAGGGAGGAATATATGCTTGTAGGAATTGCAATAATATCAAGTTTCCTCTCTATGTGTTGAAAATCTTGTTCCCATAAGTTGATTCTTGTTCCCATAAGTTGATGCTTTTAGGAGTTGCAATAATATCAACGCTATGCTTGTTTTGCTTTGCTATGCTAGTTAATTCTTGTTCCCATAAGTTGTTTGCTCACAAAATCCCTATGCATAGGAAGTGGGTTAGACTTAAATGTGCTAGTCATATGCTTCATGATGCTCCCGTTATGTTTCGATTCTTATCTTTTATACGAGCATCATTGAAATCATCATGCCTAGCTAGAAAGGCATTAAAGAAAAGCGCTTGTTGGGAGAGAACCCAACATTTACCCCTACTGTTTTTGTGTGTTAACATGATTAAGCTACTGTATTAATCATGTTTTATAGCTTTTGTTTCAATAAAGTGCCAACTAGAACCTTTGGGAAGACTTGGGTGAAAGTTAATGTGATCTTGCTGTAAAAAACAGAAACTTTGCGCTCACGAGAATAATTGTCATTTTTAACAAAAGAGTGATTTTACATTGATTATTTTTGCAGAAGATTAATATACAAATTCCTCAGGTACACCAATTTATATAAGAATTTTTAGAGTTACAGAAGTATTCTAGAGTTACATATTACTACAGACTGTTCTGTTTTTGACAGATTCTGTTTTCTATGTGTTGTTTGCTTATTTTGATGAATCTATGAGTAGTATCGGAGGGTATGAACCATAGAGAAGTTGGAATACAGTAGATATTACACCAATATAAATAAAGAATGAGTTCACAATAGTACCAAAAGTGGTGGTTTATTTTCTTATACTAACGGAGCTTACGAGTTTTGTGTTGTGAAGTTTTCAAGTTTTGGGTAAAGATTTGATGGACTATGGAATAAGGAGTGGCAAGAGCCTAAGCTTGGGGATTCCCAAGGCACCCCAAGGTAATATTCAACGACAACCAAGAGCCTAAGCTTGGGGATGCCCCGGATGGCATCCCCTCTTTCTTCTTCGTTCATCGGTAACTTTACTTGGAGCTATATTTTTATTCACCACATGATATGTGTTTTGCTTGGAGCGTCATTTTGTTTTATTTTGTTTTACTTGCTGTTAGAATAATATCCCAAGATATTAAATTCCTAAATTTTAGAGAGTCTTCACATAGTTACATAATTATTCGACTACTCATTGATCTTCACTTATATCTTTCAGAGTAGTTTGTCATTTGCTCTAGTGCTTCACTTATATTATTTTGAGAGTCTTTCAGAACAACATGTAATTTGCTTTTGCTATGAATTTATTCCTAATATGATAGGCATCCAATAGGTATACAATAAAAACTTTCATATGAAGTGCATTGAATACTATGAGAAGTTTGATTCCTTATGATTGTTTTGAGATATGAAGATGGTGATGTTAGAGTCATGCTAGTGGAGTAGTTGTGAATTTGAGAGATACTTGTGTTAAAGTTTGTGATTCCCGTAGCATGCACGTATGGTGAACCGTTATGTGATGAAGTTGGAGCATGATTTATTTATTGATTGCCTTCCTTATGTGTGGAGGTCGGGATCGCGCGATGGTTGAATCCTACCAACCCTTCCCCTAGGAGCATGCATGTAGTACTTTGTTTTGATTACTTGTAGATTTTTGCAATAAGTATGTGAGTTCTTTATGACTAATATTGAGTCCATGGATTATATGCACTCCCACCCTTCCACCATTGCTAGCCTCTCTAGTGTCGTGCAACTTTCGCCGGTACCTTACACCCACCATTACCTTCCTCAAAACAGCCACCATACCTACCTATTATGGCATTTCCATAGCCATTCCGAGATATATTGCCATGCAACTTTCCACCATTCCATTTATTACGACACGCTCCATGATTGTCATATTGCTTTGCATGATCATGTAGTTGACATCGTATTTGTGGCAAAGCCACCGTTCGTAATTTTTCATACATGTCACTCTTGAATCATTGCACATCCCGGTACACCGCCGGATGCATTAATATAGAGTCATATTTTGTTCTAAGTATCAAGTTGTAATTCTTGAGTTGTAAGTAAATAAAAGTGTGATGATCTTCTTTATTAGAGCATTGTCCCAGTGAGGAAAGGATGATGGAGACTATGATTCCCCTACAAGTCAGTATGAGACTCCGGACGAAAAAAGGCCAAAAAATAGAGGGCCCAAAAAAATGAGAGAAAAAGAGAGAAGGGGCAATGCTACTATCCTTTTACCACACTTGTTCTTCAAAGTAGCACCATGATCTTCATGATAGAGAGTCTCCTATGTTGTCACTTTCATATACTAGTGAGAATTTTTGATTATAGAACCTGGCTTGTATATTCCAACGATGGGCTTCCTCAAAGTGCCCTAGGTCTCCATGAGCAAGCAAGTTGGATGCACACCCACTTAGTTTCTTTTGTTGAGCTTTCATACACTTATAGCTCTAATGCATACGTTGCACGACAATCCCAACTCACTCACAATGATATCAATTGATGGGCATCTCCATAGCCTGTTGATACGCCTAGTTGATGTGAGACTATCTTCTCCTTTCTGTCTTCTCCACAACCACCATTCTATTCCACCTATAGTGCTATGTCCATGGCTCACGCTCATGTACTGCGTGAAAGTTGAACAAGGTTGAGAATACTAAAGTATGAAAAAATTGCTTGGCTGAAATCGGGGTTGTGCATGATTTAAATATTTTGTGTGATCAAGATAGAGTATAGCCAGACTATATGATTTTGTAGGGATAGCTTTCTTTGGCCATGTTATTTTGAGAAGACATAATTGCCTTGTTAGTATGCTTGAAGTATTATTGTTTTCATGTCAATACTAAACTTTTGTTTGTAATCTTATGGATCTGAATATTCTTGCCACAATAAAGAAGATTACATTGATAAATATGTTAGGTAGCATTCCACATCAAAAATTCTGTTTTTATCATTTACCTACTCGAGGACGAGCAGGAATTAAGCTTGGGGATGCTTGATACGTCTCCAGCATACCTATAATTTTTTAGTGTTCCATGCTATTATATTATCCATCTAGGGTGTTTTATATTCATTTATATACTATTTTATATGATTTTCGGGACTAACCTATTAACCTAGAGCCCAGTGTCAGTTTCTGTTTTTTCCTTGCTTTTGAGTTTTATAGAAAAGGAATACCAAACGGAGTCCAATTGACATGCCAATTTTTGATGATTTTTTATGGACCAAAAGAAGCCCCCGAAGTAAAAGAGTTGGGCCAGAAGAGTCCCGAGCCATCCACGAGGATGGTGGGCACGCCCTACCCCCTGGGCGCGCCCCCTATCTCATGGACGACTTATAGACCCCCCCTGACGTGAGACCGACGCCAAAAATTCCTATAAATACATAAACCTCCAGAAATAAACCTAGATCAGGAGTTCCACCTCCGCAAGCCTCTATAGCCACCAAAAACCAATCTAGACCCTATTCCGGCACCCTGTTGGAGGGGAGATCCATCACCAGTGGCCATATTCATCATCCCGGCGCTCTCCATGACAAGGAGGGAGTAGTTCACCCTCGGGGCTGAGGGTATGTACCAGTAGCTATGTGTTTGATCTCTCTCTCTCTCTCGTGTTCTTGATATGGCATGATCTTGATGTATCGCGAGCTTTAATATTATAGTTGGATCTTATGATGTTTCTCCCCCTCTACTCTCTTATGATGAATTGAGTTTTCCCTTTGACGTTGTCTTATCGGATTGAGTATTTAAGGATTTGAGAACACTTGATGTATGTCTTGCATGTGCTTATCTATGGTGACAATGGGATATTCACGTGATCTACTTGATGTATGTTTTGGTGGTCAACTTGCGGGTTCAGTGACCTTGTGAACTTATGCAAAGGGGTTGGCACACGTTTTCGTCTTGACTCTCCGGTAGAAACTTTGGGGCACTCTTTGAAGTTCTTTGTGTTGGTTGGATAGATGAATCTGAGATTGTGTGATGCATATCGCATAATCATACCCGCAGATACTTGAGGTGAAATTGGAGTATCTAGGTGACATTAGGGTTTTGGTTGCTTTGTGTCTTAAGGTGTTATTTTACTACAAACTCTAGGTCTGTTTGTCACACTTATAGGAATAGCCCAATGGATCGATCGGAAAGAATAACTTTGAGGTGGTTTCGTACCCTATAATAATCTCTTTGTTTGTTCTCTGCTATTAGTGACTTTGGAGTGACTCTTTGTTGCACGTTGAGG
The DNA here is from genome assembly GCF_018294505.1 of Triticum aestivum. Classification (NCBI taxonomy): domain Eukaryota; kingdom Viridiplantae; phylum Streptophyta; class Magnoliopsida; order Poales; family Poaceae; genus Triticum; species Triticum aestivum. Next base: position 542,109,396 of record NC_057795.1, read on the forward strand.
GATAGTTATATGATCCAATTATGTTATTATTGTTGAGAGAACTTGCACTGGTGAAAGTATGAACCATGGGCCTTGTTTCGAAACATTGCAATACCGTTTACGCTCACTTCTACCACTTGCTACCTTGCTGTTTTTATATTTTCATATTACAAAAACCTATATCTACCATCCATATTGCACTTGTATCACCATCTCTTCGCAGAACTAGTGCACCTATACAATTAACCATTGTATTGGGTGTGTTGGGTACACAAGAGACTCTTTGTTATTTGGTTGCAGGGTTGTTTGAGAGATGCCATCTTCATCCTACACCTCCCACGGATTGATAAACCTTAGGTCTTCCACTTGAGCAAATTTTGCTACTGTCCTACAAACCTCTGCACTTGGAGGCCCAATAACGTCTACAAGAAAAAGGTTGTGTAGTAGACATCAAGCTATTTTCTCCGCCCTCCTCCCTAATGCCGGAGACGCTGTCCATTTGCCGTCATGCACTGGGTCGTGTGCCTCTTACTCCGTGCTGCTGGAGCTGCCTCGACGACGGCCGCGTGAACTATACCGGAGCCGATTCACCCCCGCCGTTGTTCACGACGCCGGAGCGGCTCCAACTTCAGATCCATCCAGAGCCCCGGCACTGCTTCCCCGTAGCCATCGACCATCACGACATCTCTGCTCCCCTGCCTCCGGTCGCCACCACAACTGCGCCGGCCTCACCAACTCGACAGCTGGAGCTTCCTACTTCATCGTGCCGCCGGATAGGTCGCACCCTCATCTCAAATCATTTTATTTAGGCGTTAGTTGTCTGAATTTTTATTCTGGGCCAATCAATTCCCAATGGGAAGTAGCACCCCTCGAGGCGGCAGAGTTCCTATGATGTCGGTTGGCTAGTGTCTAACGTAAGGGTGCGGGGGCACAAGTTCGCCGCGGAAGCAGCACTTAGATGGCTATCTTAGAGTTGCATGGGTTGAAGGTACTGCCGTCGCCGGATCTGGATGACGGCGAGTCTTTGTGGATTAGCCTGAGGGCGGCGCAACCCCGACAGTGCGGTGAGGCGGGGAGCGGGGTTTTGGTCGGGGCCACTGCTACCTCTTGAGCACTGTGCTGGATTTCCCCGAAGAGGAGAGGATGATGCAGTAAAGTAGCGTAAGTATTTCCCTCAGTTTTTGAGAACCAAGGTATCAATCCAGTAGGAGATCACGCACAAGTCCCTCGTACCTACACAAAACTATAGCTACTCGCAACCAACGCGATTAGGGGTTGTCAATCCCTTCAAGGTTACTTACGAGGGTGAGATCTGGTAGAGATGATAAATAATATTTTTGGTATTTTTGATATAGAGATGCAAAGTAAAAAGTAAAAGGCAAAGTAAAAAACAAAGCAAGTAATAAAGTAATGGAGATTGATATGATGAGAATAGACCCAGGGGCCATAGGTTTCACTAGTGGCTTCTCTCAAGAGCATAAGTATTCTACGGTGGGTGAACAAATTACAGTTGAGCAATTGACAGAACTGAGCATAATTATGAGTATATCTAGGTATGATCATGTGTATAGGCATCACGTCCAAGACAAATAGATCGAAACGATTCTGCATCTACTACTATTACTCCACTCATCGACCGCTATCCAGCATGCATCTAGAGTATTAAGTTAAAAACAGAGTAACGCCTTAAGCAAGATGACATGATGTAGAGGGATAAATTCATGCAATATGATAAAAACCCCATCTTGTTATCCTCGATGGAAACAATACAATATGTGCCTTGCAACCCTTTCTGTCACTAGGTAAGGACACCTCAAGATTAAACCCAAAGCTAAACACTTCTCGCATTGCAAGAACTACCAATCTAGTTGGCCAAACCAAACGGATAATTCGAAGAGACTTGCAAAGATAACTCAATCATACATAAAAGAATTCAGAGAAGATTCAAATGTTATTCATAGATAAGCTGGATCATAAACCCACAATTCATCGATCTCAACAAACACACCGCAAAAAGAAGATTACATCGAATAGATCTCCACAGAGAGGGGGAGAACATTGTATTGAGATCCAAAAAGAGAGAAGAATCCATTTAGCTACTAGCTATGGACCCGAAGGTCTGAAGTAAACTACTCACACTTCATCGAAGAGGCTATGGTGTTGATGTAGAAGCCCTCCGTTGTAGATGCCCCCTCCGGCGGAGCTCCAGAACAGGCCCCAAGATGGGATCTTGCGGATACAGAAAGTTGCGGCGGTGGAATTGGGTTTTTGGCTCCGTATTTGGTCTGACGGGGGTACGTAGGTATATATAGGAGGAAGGAGTACGTCGGTGGAGCAACAGGGGGGCGCGCCTAGGGGGGCCCTCCACCCTCGTGATCGCCTCTTTTGTTCCTTGGAGCAGGGTCCAAGTCTCCTGGATCACGTTCGGTGAGAAAATCACGTTCCCGAAGGTTTCATTCCGTTTGGACTCCGTTTGATATTCTGTTTCTTCGAAATACTGAAATAGGCAAAAAACAGCAATTCTGGGCTGGGCCTCCGGTTAATAGGTTAGTCCCAAAAATAATATAAAAGTGGAAAATAAAGCCCAATATAGTCCAAAACAGTAGATAAAGTAGCATGGAGCAATCAAAAATTATAGATACGTTGGAGACGTATCAAGCATCCCCAAGCTTAATTCCTGCTCGTCCTCGAGTAGGTAAATGATAAAAAAGAATTTTTGATGTGGAGTGATACTTTGGCATAATTTCAATGTAAATATTCTTAATTGTGGCATGAATATTCAGATTCAAAAGATTCAAGACAAAAGTCCATATTGACATAAAAGTAATAATACTTCAAGCGTACTAATCAAAGCAATCATGTCTTCTCAAAATAGCATGGTTAAAGAAAGTTATCCCTAAAAAATCATATAGTCTGGCTATGCTCTATCTTCATCACACAAAGTATTTAATCATGCACAACCCCGATGACGAGCCAAGCAATTGTTTTATACTTTAGTAATCTCAAACTTTTTCAACTTTCACGCAATACATGAGCGTGGGCCATGGACATAGCACTATAGGTGGAATAGAATGGTGGTTGTGGAGAAGACAAAAAAGGAGAAGATAGTCTCACATCAACTAGGCGTATCAATGGGCTATGGAGATGCCCATCAATAGATATTGATGTGAGTGAGTTGGGATTGCCATGCAACGGATGCACTAGAGTTATAAGTATATGAAAGCTCAACAAAAGAAACTAAGTGGGTGTGCATCCAACTTGCTTGCTCACGAAGACCTAGGGCACTTTTGAGGAAGCCCATCATTGGAATATACAAGCCAAGTTCTATAATGAAAAATTCCCACCAGTATATGAAAGTGACAACATATGAGACTCTCTATCATGAAGATCATGGTGCTACTTTGAAGCACAAGTGTGGTAAAAGGATAGTAACATTGTCCCTTCTCTCTTTTTCTCTCATTTTTTTATTTATTTTTATTTATTTATTTATTTTGCTTGGCTTCTTTGGCCTCTCTTTTTTATTTGGGCTTCTTTGGCCTCTTTTATTTTTCATAAAGTCCGGAGTCTCATCCCGACTTATGGGGGAATCATAGTATCCATCATCCTTTCCTCACTGGGACAATGCTCTAATAATGATGATCATCACACTTTTATTTTTTCTTACAACTCAACAATTACAACTCGATACTTAGAACAAAATATGACTCTATATGAATGCCTCTGGCGGTGTACCGGGATATGCAATGAATTAAGAGTGACATGTATGAAAGAATTATGAATGGTGGCTTTGCCACAAATACAATGTCAACTACATGTTCATGAAAAAAGCAATATGACAATGTGTGTCATATGAACAGAACGGTGGAAAGTTGCATGGCAATATATCTCGGAATGGCTATGGAAATGCCATGATAGGTAGGTGTATGGTGGCTGTTTTGAGGAAGGTATATGGTGGGTGTATGATACCGGTGAAAAGTGCATGGTATTAGAGAGGCTAGCAAAGGTGGAAGGGTGAGAGTGCGTATAATCCATGGACTCAACATTAATCAAAAGAACTCATGCACTTGTTGCAAAAATTTAGAAGTCATCAAAAACCAAAGCACTAAACGCATACTCCTAGGGGGATAGATTGGTAGGAAAAGACCATCACTCGTCCCCGACTACCACTCATAAGGAAGACAATCAATAAATAAAATTGTGCTCCGACTTCATCACAAAGCGGTTCACCATACGTGCATGCTACGGGAATCACAAACTTCAACACAAGCATTCTTTAAATTCATAATCACCCGAACTAGCATTGCTTTGATATTATCACCTACATATCTCAAAACAATTATCAAGCATCAAACTTATCTTAGTATTCAACGCACTCAAAAGAAAGTTTCACATATCTTGAATACCAAGCATATTATCTTTAAGCAAATTACCATGCTATTAACAACTCTCAAAATAATCTAAGTGAAGCATGAAGATCAATAGTTTCTTTAAAACAAATCCACCACCGTGCTCTAAAAGATCTAAGTGAAGCACTAGAGCAAAAATTATCACGCTCAAAAGATATAAGTGAAGCGCTATGAGCAAAACTATCAAGCTCAAAAGATATAAGTGAAGCGCTATGAGCAAAACTATCAAGTTCAAAAGATATAAGTGAAGCGCTATGAGCAAAACTATCAAGCTCAAAAGATATAAGTGAAGCGCTATGAGCATTATAGCAAATTCCAAAGCATGTATGGCTCTCTCAAAAGGTGTGTACAGCAAGGATGATTGTGCTAAACTAACAAGCAAAGATGCAAATAATACAAGACGCTCCAAGCAAAATACATAACATGTGGTGAATAAAAATATAGCTCCAAGTGAATAACCGATGGAAGTAGACGAAAGAGGGGATGCCTTCCGGGGGCATCCCCAAGCTTTGACTTTTTCGTGTCCTTGGATTATCTTGGGGGTTCCATGGGCATCCTCAAGCTTAGGCTCTTGCCACTCTTTGTTCCATAATCCAACAAAAGAATTCACCCAAAACTTGAAAACCTCACAACACAAAACTCAATAGAAATCTCGTGAGCTCCGTTAGTGAAAGAAAACAAAAGACTACTTTAAGGTACTGTAATAAACTCATTATTTATTTATATTGGTGTTAAACCTACTGTATTCCAACTTCCTTATGGTTTATATACTAATTTATTAGCCATAGATGCATTGAAATAAGCAAACAACACACGAAAAACAGAATCTGTCAAAAACAGAACAGTCCGTAGCAATCTGTAACTAACACAAACTTATGGAACTGTAAAAATTCTACCAAAATAGGAAGTACTGGACAATTTGTTTATTGATCAGAATCAAAAAGAATCAATGCAAAAGCACTTTTCTATGATTTATTTAATTGTTTCTCGTGAGCGCAAAGTTTCTGTTTTTCAGCAGAATCAAATCAACTATCATCATAGCTTATCCTATAGGTTCTACTTGGAACAAACACTAATTAAAAGATAAAAACACATCTAAACAGAAAGTAGAAACAAAATTTAAAACTAAACAGGAACAAAAACAAATAACAAGAAATAAAATTGGGTTGCCTCCCAACAAGCGCTATCGTTTAACGCCCCTAGCTAGGCATAAAAGCAAGGATAGATCTAGGTTTTGCCATCTTTGGCAGGCAATCCATAAGTGGCTCTCGTGATAGATTCATATGATAATTTTATTTTCATTCTAGGGAAGCGTTCCATACCCTTTCTCAAGGGAAATTGGAATCTAATATTCCCTTCCTTCATATCAATAATCGCACCAATCGTTCTAAGGAAAGGTCTACCAAGAATAATAGGACATGAAGGATTGCAATCTATATCAAGAACGATAAAATCTACGGGCACATAATTCCTATTTTCAACAATAAGAACATCATTAATTCTTCCCATAGGCTTTTTAATAGTGGAATCCGCAAGATTAAAGTTTAGAGAGCAATCTTCAAAGTCACGGAAATCTAGCAAATCACACAAAGTTTTGGGAATAGTGGAGACACTAGCACCCAAATCACATAAAGCATGAAACTCATAATCTTTAATTTTAATTTTAATAGTAGGTTCCCACTCATCATAGAGTTTTCTAGGGATAGAAACTTTCAACTCAAGTTTTCTTCATAAGATTGCATCAAGGCATCAGCAATGTGTTCGATAAAGGCCTTATTTTGACTATAAGCATGAGGAGAATCTAGCACGGATTGCAACAAGGAAATACAACCAATCAAAGAGAAATTTTCATAATTAAATTCCTTGAGATCCAACATAGTGGGTTTAGCAACATCTAGGTTTTTATTTCTTTCAATCCCACTTTCATCAATTTCATCATCAAGATCTAGAAACTCCGAATTCAAAGAACGCCTTCTAGGTAAAGGAAGATCATATTCAGTTTCATCAAGGTTCATATTGCAAAACAAAGATTTAATAGGGGACACATCAATAACTTTTAGATCTTCAACTTGATTTTCATAGGAATTCGGTTTAGCGGCCATCTTATTAACTAAGGTAGCTTGCATATCCAAAATTTCAGCGGTCATTTTTTCAAGACGAGCAATTTGAGCTCTTATACCATCAAATTCTTTAGACATATCATCGAGTTCTTTATTCATATAACTCATAAAACCTTTTTGTTCCTTAAGCTCGTTTCTAAAGAAATTATTATGCTCAAATTGCAAAACCATAAACTTTTTGACATTACTTTCGATCTCCTCTAGCCTTTTAAGGTGAAGATCACCAAATTTAGGGAGAGCCATTGCAACAAGTAAGCAGACTAACACACGAGCAAACAAAAAGGCGAAAGGGAAAGAGAGGAGGAGATTGGGAAAGAGAGGGCGAATAAAACGGAATGGGTGAAGTGGGGGAGAGGAAAACGAGAGGCAAATAATGTAATGTGAGAGATATGGATTGTGATGGGTACTTAGTATAGTTGACTTTTGCGCAAACTCCCCGGCAACAGCGCCAAAAATTCTTCTTGCTACCTCTTGAGCACTGCGTTGGATTTCCCCGAAGAGGAGAGGATGATGCAGTAAAGTAGCGTAAGTATTTCCCTCGGTTTTTGAGAACCAAGGTATCAATCCAGTAGGAGATCACGCACAAGTCCCTCGTACCTACACAAAATGATAGCTACTCGCAACCGACGCGATTAGGGGTTGTCAATCCCTTCACGGTCACTTACGAGGGTGAGATCTGATAGAGATGATAAATAATATTTTTGGTATTTTTGATATAGAGATGCAAAGTAAAAAGTAAAATGCAAAGTAAAAACAAAGCAAGTAATAAAGTAATGGAGATTGATATGATGAGAATAGACCCGGGGGCCATAGGTTTCACTAGTGGCTTCTCTCAAGAGCATAAGTATTCTATGGTGGGTGAACAAATTACTATTGAGCAATTAATAGAATTGAGCATAATTATAAGTATATCTAGGTATGATCATGTGTATAGGCATCACGTCCGAGACAAATAGATCGAAACGATTCTGCATCTACTACTATTACTCCACTCATCGACCGCTATCCAGCATGCATCTAGAGTATTAAGTTAAAAACAGAGTAACGCCTTAAGCAAGATGACATGATGTAGAGGGATAAATTCATGCAATATGATAAAAACCCCATCTTGTTATCCTCGATGGCAACAATACAATACGTGTCCTGCAACCCTTTCTGTCACTGGGTAAGGACACCGCAAGATTGAACCCAAAGCTAAACACTTCTCGCATTGCAAGAACTACCAATCTAGTTGGCCAAACCAAACGGATAATTCGAAGAGACTTGCAAAGATAACTCAATCATACATAAAAGAATTCAGAGAAGATTCAAATGTTATTCATAGATAAGCTGGATCATAAACCCACAATTCATCAGTCTCAACAAACACACCGCAAAAAGAAGATTACATCGAATAGATCTCCACAAGAGAAGGGGAGAACATTGTATTGAGATCCAAAAAGAGAGAAGAAGCCATCTAGCTACTAGCTATGGACCCGAAGGTCTGAAGTAAACTACTCACACTTCATCATAGAGGCTATGGTGTTGATGTAGAAGCCCTCCATGGTAGATGCCCCCTCCGGCGGAGCTCCGGAACAGGCCCCAAGATGGGATATCACGGATACAGAAAGTTGCGGCGGTGGAATTAGGTTTTTGGCTCCATATTTGATCTGACGGGGGCACGTAGGTATATATAGGAGGAAGGAGTACGTCGGTGGAGCAACAGGGGGCCCACGAGGCAGGGGGCGTGCCCAGGGGGGCCCTCCACCCTCGTGATCGCCTCTTTTGTTCCTTGGAGCAGGTTCCAAGTCTCCTGGATCACGTTCGGTGAGAAAATCACGTTCCCGAAGGTTTCATTCTGTTTGGACTCCGTTTGATATTCCGTTTCTTCGAAATACTGAAATAGGCAAAAAACAGCAATTCTGGGCTGGGCCTCCGGTTAATAGGTTAGTCCCAAAAATAATATAAAAGTGGAAAATAAAGCCCAATATAGTCCAAAACTGTAGATAAAGTAGCATGGAGCAATCAAAAATTATAGATACGTTGGAGACATATCAGCCACGAACGGCGGAGGCAGGCTGCTCTGCCGTTGGTCGCTGGTTCTTCGGGGAAGATTCCGAACAGTGTCAGCCGGGAGGCACAAGACGGCCATCAAGCCATCCGACGTAGATAGGAAAGTACCAAAACAAAATAAAATTGTGTGACCCCAATTTAGTCTTCAGCCAATAGACGTGTGACCACTCTCGTACCTTGCTGTTGATCTCTTAGGGCATTTCTTCAGATCAAAGAGATGTGTCGTTCTTAACATTATGTGTTTTCTGCATCTTCAGCCACACTGTCTTCCGACTCACTGTAGCTACTCCAACAAGGGAAGTATACACCAGAAGGGAGCTATAGTCCCCACTCAACAGTTCCCTGCATCGAATGAACGTGCCCGACATGGACAGCCACAACAACTGTAGGGCCATCAAAAAGTCAGCACATGATGCTCACTCCTATGGATGGCGGCTAGATAGGTTGTACCCCCATCTTACTTGTGTGCAATATTTATGTCTTTGTTATTCATCTAAGGATGGAAAATAGATTATCACATTTCACTTTATATTCATGTTGATCTCTTACGGGTCTTGTTCAGGAGTTAACGCTATTCCATAGTTCAGCTAAGAGACTTGTTCTTTAGGTAACATTGTTCCATAGTTACCATCCATCAGCCAATGCTATCCCACAGGCTGGTGACTATAGTATTATACCACTTCTAGTATTACATATGTTGTTCTTTAAAACTTTTGTGTGCCATCTAGTTAATCTCGAGTACAAACGATACATATTCTATAGCTTTCATCTGTGTTCTCTCTTTAGTTTTTGAGACGTGTTGCTGCTAGTTAACCCCAGTCCACCTATTTATGTTGTCTCCTACACGCACTCATTACATAAATATAACTACTAGTTGTCTTCCATGCATGTCAGATATAATTGCACACACTATGCACAAGAACCTCACGGAGCAATGTAACGGCCAATGCTACGTCTTGGGCTTGCGTTGGTTTTCCTTGAAGAGCAAAGGGTGATGCAGCACAGTAGCGTAAATATTTCCCTCAGTTTTTAAGAACCACGGTATCAATCCAGTAGGAGGCTCCTCACAAGTCCCACGAACCTACACAAACAAACAAACAACTCGCAACCAACGCGATAAAGGGGTTGTCAATCCCTTCACGGCCACTTGCGAAAGTGAGATCTGATAGAGATAATATGATAAGATAAATATATTTTTGGTATTTTATTATATAGATGCAGAAAATAAAGATGCAAATAAAAGTAGATTGGAAACTTATATGATAAAAGATAGACCCGGGGGCCATAGGTTTCACTAGAGGCTTCTCTCCAGATAGCATAAGTATTACGGTGGGTGAACAAATTACTGTCGAGCAATTGATAGAAAAGCGAATAATTATGAGATTATCTAGGCATGATCATGTATATAGGCATCACGTCCGCAACAAGTAGACCGACTCCTGCCTGCATCTACTACTATTACTCCACACATCGACCGCTATCCAGCATGCATCTAGAGTATTAAGTTCATAAGAACAGATTAACGCATTAAGAAAGATGACATGATGTAGAGGGATAGACTCAAGCAATATGATATAAACCCCATCTTTTTATCCTTGATGGCAACAATACAATACGTGCCTTGCAACCCTTTCTGTCACTGGGTAAGGACACCGCAAGATTGAACCCAAATCTAAGCACTTCCCCCATGGCAAGAAAGATCAATCTAGTAGGCCAAACCAAACCGATAATTCGAAGAGACTTGCAAAGATAACTCAATCATACATAAAAGAATTCAGAGAAGATTCAAATATTATTCAAAGATAAACTTGATCATAAACCCATAATTCATCGGATCTCGACAAATACACCGCAAAAAGAGATTACATCGAATAGATATCCAGAAGAGAGGGGGAGAACATGGTATTGAGATCCAAAAAGAGAGCAGAAGCCATCTAGCTAATAACTATGGACCCGAGGGTCTGTGGTAAACTACTCACAACTCATTAGAGGGGCTATGGTGTTGATGTAGAAGCCCTCCATGGTGGATTCCCCCTCCGGCAGAACGCCGACGACGGCTCCAAGATGGGATCTCGCGGATACAGAAGGTTACGGTGGTGGAAATATTTCTTTGGTGGCTCCCTGAATGTTTTCGGGGTATGTAGGCTTATATAGGAGGAGGAAGTACGTCGGTGGCCATCCGATGGGCCCACAAGACAGGGGCGCGCCCTCCTATCTCGTGGCCGCCTTGGCTGCTTCTTGGCTTGCACTCCAAGTCCTCTGGATCATGTTCATTCCAAAAATCACGCTCCCGAAGGTTTCATTCCGTTTGGACTCCGTTTGATATTCCTTTTCTTCGAAATAATGAAATAGGCAAAAAAACAGCAATACGGGTTGGGCCTCCAGTTAGTAGGTTAGTCCCAAAAATGATATAAATGTGTAAAATAAAGCTCATAGACATCCAAAATAGGTAATATAATAGCATGGAACAATCAAAAATTATAGATACGTTGGAGACGTATCAAGCATCCCCAAGCTTAATTCCTGCTCGTCCTCGAGTAGGTAAATGATAAAAACAGAATTTTTGATGTGGAATGGTACCTAGCATAATTCTCAATGTAATTTCTCTTTATTGTGGCATGAATGTTCAGATCCAAGTGATTCAAAATAAAAGTTCATATTGACAAAAGAAATAGTAATACTTCAAGCATACTAATAAAAGAAATCATGTCTTCTCAAAATAACATGGCTAAAGAAAGTTCATACCTACAAAATCATATAGTTAGGCTATGCTTCATTTTCGTCACCAAAGATGTTCCCAACTTCTATACCCCCGATGACAAGCCAAGCAATTGTTTCGTACTTAAATAATCTCAAACTTTTTCAACCTTCACGCAATACATGAGCATGAGCCATGGATATAGCACTATGGGTGGAATAGAATAATGATTGGGGATTGTGTGGAGAAGAGAAAAAATGAGAAAGTCTCACATTGACGAGGATAATCAACGGGCTATGGAAATGCCCATCAATTGATGTCAACATGAGGAGTAGGGATTGCCATGCAACAGATGCACTAGAGCTATAAATGAAAGCTCAACAAAAGAAAACTAGTGGGTGTGCATCCAGCTCACGAAGACCTAGGGCATTTGAGGAAGCCCATCATAGGAATATACAAGCCAAGTTCTATAATGAAAAATTCCCACTAGTATATGAAAGTGACAACATATGAGACTCTCTATATGAAAAACATGGTGTTATTTTGAAGCACAATATATGAGACTCCCTGTATGAAGAACATGGTGCTACTTTGAAGCACAAGTGTGGAAAAAGAGATAGTAACATTGCCCCTTTATTTCTTTTTTTCTCTTTTTTTCCTTTTTCTTCTTTTTTTTCTTTGGCCCTTTTTTCTTTTGGCCTTTCTTTTATTTTTATTTTATTTTTTTCTTTTTGGTCAATGCTCTAATAATGATGATCATCACTTTTATTGATTACAACACATGAATTACAACTCGAAACTAGAACAAGATATGACTCTATATGAATGCCTCCGGCCGTGTACCGGGATGGTGCAATGAATCAAGAATGATATGTATAAAAGATTATGCATGGTGGCTTTGCCACAAATATGGTGTCAACTACATGATCATGCAATGGCAATATGACAAAAGTAATGTATGTCATGATGATGATGAACGAAACGGTGGAAAGTTGCATGGCAATATATCTCGGAATGGCTATGGAAATGCTATAAATAGGTAGGTATGGTGGCTATTTTGAGGAAGATATAAGGAGGTTTATGTGTGATAGAGCGTATCATATCACGGGATTTGGATGCACCGGTGAAGTTTGTGCCAACTCTCAAAGTGAGAAAGGGCAGTGCACGGTACCGAAGAGGCTAGCAATGATGGAAAGGTAAAAGTGTGTATAATCCATGGACTCAACATTAGCCAAAAGAACTCATATACTTATTGCAAAAATTTAGAAGTCATCAAAAACCAAGCACTGCGCGCATGCTCCTAGGGGGGTAGATTGGTAGGAAAGGACCATCGCTCATCCCCGACCGCCACTCATAAGGATGCACAAGCCAGGTACACTTCATGCTTCAAATTTGTTACACAACTTTAACCATACGTGCATGCTATGGGACTTGCTAACTTCAACACAAGCATTCTTTAAATTCATAATCACCCAACTAGCATGACTTTAATATCACTACCTCCATATCTCAAAACAATTATCAAGTATCAAGTTGATCATAGCATCCAATTCACTTCATATGATAGATTTTAGAGAGAATTCCTTATTTGGCCCTTCCTTAAAATTTGATTACTTTTTTGGCCCTAGTAAAAAAATTCTTCCTATTTTGACACTCAAACTTCATTTTGTTCCCTCTGTGACATTTCCGTTAGTTTTGACAACTAACACCGTTAAATGCAACATGAAAAGTCCATTTTACCCCTGATGTATTTTGTAACCAAAATTATGAACTGGAAGTTAAAAGCAATGGCGACATGGCAATGCGACAGTGCCTTGAATGTGCGTGCATGTGTGTATTTATACATGAGCCATGCATGACTAGTAAGGCTACAAGTTAAAACAATATTAGTACATGGATAATGGGAAGATGTACAAGGGTGGAGGAAATTCTCCCAAGCTAAGTACTTGTGAGAAGAGAAGAATAGATGTGGAGTTTTTCCTCTGGCTCATGTCGGTCTGACTCAGCAGTAGTACTCCCTCCGTCCGGAATTACTTGTCACAAAATGGATAAAAATGGATGTATCTACAACTAAAATATATGTAGATACATTCATTTCTTGGACGAGTAATTCTGGACGGAGGGAGTACAAAGTAAGTAGAAGTACAAATTATTCATGAAGTAGCTAGCTATGTGGCCTGATATTTATGGGATGTACATGCATGTGCTGGTAACACTCTAGAAATAATTGGGACATTCAAATGGCTACGTGGGGACTATGCATGGTGGCCAGGTTTGTTTGGCCTTTGCACTAGCGAGAGGGGCAGCAACTAGAGGGTCTCGGGGTCAGGGCGTAACATCCGGCGCCACGACTTGGGCCTGCACAGCGCTGCCTCGACCGTCCATCATTATTTGCCGCGCCTCCCTCCATGCCTCGCGCTGCAACTAGATTTTTCTGTTTTTTCCGACATGGTAAAGCAGGGGTAAATAAGACATTTCAAGTCACATTTGACGGTGTTAACAGCAAAAAGTTACAAAAGTGTCATAGAAGTAATAAAATGAATTTATGATGTAAAAAGGGGGAAAATGAAATTTTTAGGGCCAAATAAGGAACCAGATTTTAAGAAAGGGCCAAATAAGGAATTCTCTCTAGTTTTTATTATACCCAACTTGGATGCTCATCATTCTAGGACCAATTTATAACCATAGCAAATACCATGCTGTTATAAAAGACTCTCAAAATAATATAAGTGAAGCATGAGAGATCAAAAATTTCTTCAAAATTAAACCACCGCCGTGCTCTAAAAGATATAAGTGAAGTACTAGAGCAAAAACTATCTAGCTCAAAAGATATAAGTGAAGCACATAGAGTATTCTAATAAATTTCAATCAAGTAGGCTTCTCCCAAAAGGTGTGTTACAGCAAGGATGATTGTGGTAAACTAAAAATCAAAGACTAATATAATACACGATGCTCCAAGCAAAACACGTATCATGTAGCAAATAAAAATATAGCTCCAAGTAAAGTTACCAATGAACGAAGACGAAAGAAGGGATGCCTTCCGGGGGCATCCCCAAGCTTAGGCTTTTGGCTATTCTTGAATATCTTGGGGTGCCTTGGGCATCCCCAAGCGTAGGATTTTTCCACCCTTTATTCAATTGTCCATCAAATCTTTACCCAAAACTTGAAAACTTCACAACACAAAACTCAACAGGAAATCTCATAAGCTCCGTTAGTGAAAGAAAACAAAACCACCACATAAGGTACTGTAATGAACTCATTCTTTATTTATATTGGTGTTAAACCTACTTTATTCCAAGTTCTCTATGGTTCATACCCTTACATACTAGCCATAGATGCATCAAAATAAGCAAACAACACACGAAAAACAGAATCTGACAAAAACAGAACAGTCTGTGGCAATCTGTAACTAACGCAAACTTCTGGAACTTTAAAAATACTACCAAAATAGGATGTCCTAAACAATTTGTTTATTGAACAGCAGAAAAAAGAATCAATGCAAAATCTCGTTTCTGTGATTTATTGCATTTTTCTCGTGAGCGCAAAGTTTCTGTTTTTCAGCAGAATCAAATCAACTCATATCATAGGTTATCCTATAGGTTCTACTTGGCACAAACACTAAATAAAACATGAAAACACATCTAAACAGAAAGTAGATGCAAAATTTATTGAATAACAGTAAGGGAAAATATTGGGTTGTCTCCCAACAAGCGCTTTTCTTTAAAGCCTTTTTAGCTAGGCATTGAGATTTCGATGATGCTCACATGAAAGACAAGAATTGAAGCATAAAGAGAGCATCATAAAACATGTGGCGAACACATCTAAGTCAAACATACTTCCTATGCATAGGCATCTTGTAAGAAAACAAATTATTAAGGAAAGCAAAAACTAGCATATGCAAGGAAGAACAAAGATACGATAGCAATCTCAACATGACGAGAGGTAATTTAGTAACATGAAAATTTCTACAACCATATTTTCCTCTCTCATAATAATTACATGTGGGGTCATAAGCAAATTCAACAAAATAGCTATCACATAAAATATTTTGAACACGATCCACATGCATGCAAAGTTGACACTCTTCCAAAATAGTGGGATTATTATTAACTAAAGTCATGACCTCTCCAAACCCACTTTTATCAAAAACTTCATAAGATTGATCAAAATCCAAATATGTGGGATATAAAGTTGACACTCTTCCAAACCCACTTTCAATAATATTGCAAACACTATTATCAATCTCATATTCATCGGGCTTAAATAAAATTTCAAGATCATAAAAAGAATCACCCCAATCATGATCATTGCAACAAGTAGTAGACATAACAAAACTAGCATCCCCAAGCTTAGGGTTTTGCATATTATTAGCACAATTGGCATCAAGAGAATTTATAGTAACATCATTGCAATCATGCTTTTCATCAAAGTAACTACCAAGTATGGGTGCAATAGCAACGATCTCATGTTTAACATAAGGAACTATAGCAAATTCATCTTCATAAATATTGGCATCATGGCCACAAGAATAGCAAGCATCATGTTCATCAAGGGATACTTCAATCAAATCATCGGAATCATTATCTATAGATTCATGCATATTATTATTTTCTTCCAAAGCAATAGTCATTCTCTCAATAAATTCTTTGACATAGACATTATGAGCATAGTTTTCATAGCAATATTTAAGTATGTCAAAATTTTCAGATTCGTAGAGAGTAATATCATACTTTTCAATCAAAGAAGCAACTTCATAAGCACCCTTAAAAGCAACAAATTCTTCAGTTTGTTTGATATCATAGTAACTATAAACACCCTTTGCATAAAAAGATAAGATTTCATTTTCATTAAACTCACATAGGTAGGGAAGGCATTTTTTAGGGCTCTTGGAGCAACAAGTGAAATCACAAATTTCACAAAGATTCCAAGCATAACACATCAATCTGTTTGTTTGATCCCATAAGAGTCTCCCTTTTTCAGACAAACAATGACGCACAAAATGAGCATGCTCATCTAAAGATTTCCCATCAACTAGGCTAGTTGGGGTTTCATCACGAGCGCATAAGGATCGAAGATGATCCAAGTAGAACACTTTAAGTGGATCCATATCAATAGATTTTTAGCAAGCAAAGATGCAAGCACATAGAAGGCACATGGAGACACAAGCAAACAGAAAAAGGCAAGCAAAATAGAGAGAAGGAGAAGGCAAGCGGAAAAGAGAGGAGATTGGGAAAGAGAGGTCGAATAAAACGGCAAGGGTGAAGTGGGGGAGAGGAAAACGAGAGGCAAATGGAAAATAATGTAAATGCGAGGGAGATGAGTTCGTGATGGGTACTTGATATGTCTTGACTTGAGCGAAGACCTACCCGGCAACGGCGCCAGAAATCCTTCTTGCTACGTCTTGAGCTCGCGTTGGTTTTCCTTGAAGAGGAAAGGGTGATGCAGCACAGTAGCGTAAATATTTCCCTCAGTTTTTGAGAACCAAGGTATCAATCCAGTAGGAGGCTCCTCACAAGTCCCACAAACCTACACAAACAAACAAAGAACTCGCAACCAACGCGATAAAGGGGTTGTCAATCCCTTCACAGCCACTTGTGAAAGTGAGATCTGATAGAGATAATATGATAAGATAAATATATTTTTGGTATTTTATAATATAGATGCAGAAAATAAAGATGCAAATAAAAGTAGATTGGAAACTTATATGATAAAAGATAGACCCGGGGGCCATAGTTTCACTAGAGGCTTCTCTCAAGATAGCATAAGTATTACGGTGGGTGAACAAATTACTGTCGAGCAATTGATAGAAAAGCGAATAATTATGAGATTATCTAGGCATGATCATGTATATAGGCATCACGTCCGCAACAAGTAGACCGACTCCTGCCTGCATCTACTACTATTACTCCACACATCGACCGCTATCTAGCATGCATCTAGAGTATTAAGTTCATAAGAACAGAGTAACGTATTAAGAAAGATGACATGATGTAGAGGGATAAACTCAAGCAATATGATATAAACCCCATCTTTTTATCCTTGATGGCAACAATACAATACGTGCCTTGCAACCCTTTCTGTCACTGGGTAAGGACACCGCAAGATTGAACCCAAAGCTAAGCACTTCCCCCATGGCAAGAAAGATCAATCTAGTAGGCCAAACCGAACTGATAATTCGAAGAGACTTGCAAAGATAACTCAATCATACATAAAAGAATTCAGAGAAGATTCAAATATTATTCATAGATAAACTTGATCATAAACCCACAATTCATTGGATCTCGACAAACACACCACAAAAAGAGATTACATCGAATAGATCTCCACAAGAGAGGGGGAGAACATTGTATTGAGATCCAAAAAGAGAGAAGAAGCCATCTAGCTAATAACTATGGACCTGAAGGTCTATGGTAAACTAGTCACAACTCATTGGAGGGGATATGGTGTTGATGTAGAAGCCCCCCGTGGTGGATTCCCCCTCCGACAGAACGCCGGCGATGGCTCCAAGATGGGATCTCGCAGATATAGAAGGTTACGGTGGTGGAAATATTTCTTCGGTGACTCCCTGGATGTTATCGGGGTATGTATGCTTATATAGGAGGAGGAAGTACGTCGGTGGCCGCCCGAGGGGCCCACAAGACAGGGGGCACGCCCAGAAGGGGTGGGCGCACCCTCCTATCTCGTGGCCGCCTCGACTGCTTCTTGGCTTGCACTCCAAGTCCTCTCGATCACGTTCATTCCAAAAATCATGCTCCCAAAGGTTTCATTCCGTTTGGACTCCGTTTGATATTCGTTTTCTTCAAAATATTGAAATAGGCAAAAAAATAGCAATACGGGCTGGGCCTCCGGTTAGTAGGTTAGTCCCAAAAATGATATAAATGTGTAAAATAAAGCCCATAGACATCCAAAACAGGTAATATAATAGCATGGAACAAATCATAAATTATAGATACGTTGGAGACATATCAGCCAACAAACTTGACGTCAATGATACCCAATATGATGGAACACGTAAAGGCAATTCTTCACAAGACTTGCAGAAAGATGATGGATCCTATTCACCCCACAAGGTCCTTTCTCTTACTTGGCCCTTGATATGGGTACAACATGCATATAATGTCCTGGAGTGCATCTACTGTATTGCAATGCCTTGTGCTTAGCCTGCTGATCATGCATGTAAATATGGCATGCCTTCCTGTTTTTCAGTACCTATTCCATTCATGATAACATGTTTTCAAATTCAAGTATTGTCATTCTACTCTATCGCAATGCCATCTGCTTAGTTGGACATCATGCTTCTAAATACCTTATGCATTGTTATTCATCAGTATGTACTTCATCTGTCTACCATACCAAGTTCTTTTTTTACGTTGAAGTGATGCTCTAGTGGTCTCTTGCAATGCCATCTTAGTTTCCCAATCATACACGCATATGTTGCCTTAGTGTTTTTCTGTATGTATTCCGCTAGCATACAGTTTTACATTCAAGTAGTGTTTTTTACACTGTTGTCCTATCGTATCCCTAGCTCTTATATCATACTCCCTCCGTCCGAATTACATGTCGCAGAAATGGATAAAACTGGATGTATCTAGAACTAAAATACGCCTAGACCCATCCATTTATTTCTGGATGCAGGAAATACATGTCAATATGTCATGCCTTTCTATTCTTCAATACCTATTCCATCTCTGGTGTAGCATGTTTTATAATTGAAGCACCATTCTTCTATATAAGGCATGCAAGGGGAAGGCGGCTATGTTAGAATCTGAAGGGTTACAAACCCGATCTTTGCAAAAGATCCAAACGCCGGGAGATAATAAACCAACTCCAGTTTTCATAGATACTGCTTCAGCACAGAGAAACCCAACTCCCACTGATAATAAGCAGATCCCAATGGCCAAAGAACTAGTCTGCTCTAGTCCAGCAAAAGAATGTCAACTCCATTCTAAGAAGCGTGGGCGTATCCTCCCATCATGAAATTTTATAGCATTTTGATCATATTTTCTACATGTTTCTTACCCATCTCTCTTTTAGAAAATAAGATCAAACGATAGAAGACTTCCTCCATTGCGATCATATTCGAGGAAAATATCTTGCGGGAATTGTCTGTGCTCCAATGCTGATGTAAGTGCCTGTTGTATATCACTATACTTTTACATCGGCATGTATTTTGTTAATCGGCGTGAATCCAACCTTTATCTGATCTAAAATTAGTTGTAGCAAAATGTTAAAGGCGCCAATGTTCATTTTTGTAAGGAAAACTGCCTGGTAGTTTTGCATACTGAGTTGCATGAGTGTACTATCTCATATCATGCACATTACTGAATTGTAGTGTTGCTCTGGTTGCCCATTCATTCATTGTGTCAATGTTGCTTTTGTATTACCTTACCTGGCTGATGATAGTTGTGTCATATTGTGTTAATTTGGTGTAGGCTAGTTGCCCAAATGTTCGTTGTGTGAATGTTGATTTCCTATTATCTGACTTGGCCAATGATAGCAATGCTAGTGTGTTAATTTGGTGCAGGCTGCTGAAGATAAGAAGACAAACTCTGAAAACGGCAAGGCAAACCCATTGTTTCTTTCCAATAAATCTAGGCCAGGTAATATGGCAATAACTCATGATTAATCTATTTGGTTCCCCTCCTAATTTATGTTATGATGCAGTGGTCGAGACACTCTCCACTATCAATAATACAAGCCTGCCAAAATCACCATCTGAATCTTTTCAGTTTCCTCTATCTTGAATGCAACGGAAAAAATGTATGTTTGTGAACCAATTAATGGATGAAGCAATGATGGAAATGGTCAAGGAATCAGAGGTGCACATTCGTGCACAACAACAACTGATCAATGTTTTCAGAGACAGTATAGCAAAGCAGCAAGAACTTGCCCACATGCTTATGGGCGTCATCCGCGCTGAGGTTGTAGATTGTGACGTTGTAGATCGTTAGGTTCTGTTCATTTATTTGCATTGGCATCAATCTTTGATTGCCCAGTGGATGTAATTTCCTGTAATATATGCTAGATGTGCAATGTTTTTCCCTATATGTCGTACCTTTGCTTGGTCGGTTTTGGTCCTGTGCATAATTGCTCGTCGTATGGGCTCAAATTATCTAATTTGGCCTAAAGACATGTACGAACTTTAGTGGGCCCATTAAGTTAATTGGGCCGTTACCAGGCCAAAAGTTAATGGTCGGCCCTCTTACCTCCCGGGTTGTTAACATGCCGACATCTTAGCGGGCAACAGGTGGGCCCATTTGATTTCATGGGCCATTAACAGGCCGTTACTAAGGTCAGGCTACATATGGCCCAACTATACTATGGGCCTTTAGCAGGCCGAAAGAAACAGCAGACTCGTACTGGACCATGAAGAGCATGGGACGCTAAGAGGCCGAAAGTCAGGTCGTACTGTAAATGGCCCAACTGTATTGTGGGCCTTTAGCAGGCCGAAAGAGAAATCAGGCTGGTATTGGACCATGAAGAGCATGGGCCGTTAAAAGGCCGACTACAAATGGGCCAACTCATTTATGGGCCGTCAACAGGCTAAAGACACACCGGGCCGAGAATTGGCCCAAACTTAAATGGGTCGCTAAAAGGCCAAACCTCAGGTCCTACTACAAATGGCCCAACTCATTTATGGGCCGTCAACAGGCTGAAAGACACACCGGGCCGGGAATTATCCCAACACTTAAATGGGTCGCTAAAAGGCCGAAAGGTGTACATCCTGAAAATTGGCCCATCCCTTGAATGGGCCGTTAACAGGCCAAAATCACATCAGGCCGATATTGAGCCCAAATATATAGCGGACTATTAATGGGCTCGAACTGACGATGGGCTGCAATGGTGGCAAATCTTTAATGGGCCATTGACAGGCCGAATTGGCACATCTCGTATGGGTCGTGGGCTTAAATGTACCTGAGACAAGTAGGCCTTACATGGGTCGGCCTGCTAATTTTTACTGGGTCGGCCTTTTTCACCGGAATGGGCCACTGTTGGGTCGTGCCACGTGTCGACCTATCATAGGTGCGTCCTGTCCAATGAGTAGATGACATTTGTCCCAACGGTGAGCCAACACGTGTTTCCTCCGGCCAATGAGAATTTTACACGTGGAAAATCCTCATTGGTCGTGGCTGTTAGCGGGTTATCGGATCCAAAACCAGACTCGATAGCTTAACGGCGTCCCGTTATGGTGGATGCCACGTGTCGATCACCCTTGACAAAAGCACTTCTATGACGCGCGATTTATCGTCATGGAAGTGGACACTTCCGTGATGATAATTTTGGTAATGTCATGGAACACTTCTACGATAACAGAGGTATGACTATCTTGATTCTATCATAAAATCGTCATGGATGTACATGCATGACAGAAAATGTGACCTACTGTGACAAACACATATCATCATGGAAGTGTATTTTTTTGTAGTGATCGCATCCCCAAACTTTAAGAAACGACAGCTTATGTTTGCTACCAAACCACAGTTCATACGGGATCGTCTCAACGGATTTTAATGGTGCCCTGTTTAAAGTGAATGCAGCTGTCTCTAATGCATAACCCCAAAATGATAGTGGTAAATTGGTAAGAGACATCATAGATTGCACCATATCCAATAAAGTGCAGTTACGATGTTCGGACACGCCATTACGCTGTGGTGTTCCAGGTGGTATGATCTGTGAAACTATTCCACATTGTTTTAAATGAAGGCCACACTCGTAACTCAAATATTCTCCTTCAAGATCATATCATAGAAACTTTATTTTGTTACAATGATTCTCCACTTCACTCTAAAATTCTTTGAACTTTTCAAATGTTTCAGACTTGTGTTTCATTAAGTAGATATACCCATATCTACTCAAATCATCTATGAGGTCAGAAAATAACGATACCCGCCATGAGCATCAACACTACACATGATTATGTATTATTTCCAATAAGTCAGTAGCTCGTTCCATTGTTCTGGAGAACGGAGTTTTAGTCATCTTGCCCATAAGGCACGGTTCGCAAGTATCAAATGATTCATAATCAAGTGATTCCAAAAGTCCATCTTTATGGAGTTTTTCCATGCGCTTTACACCGATATGACCCAAACGGCAGTGCCACAAATAAGTTGCACTATCATTATCAACTTTGCATCTTTTGGCATCAATATTATGAATATGTGTATCATCACGATCAAGATTCAACAAAAATAGACCACTCTTCAAGGGTGCATGACCATAAAAGATATTACTCATATAAATAGAACAACCATTATTCTCTGGTTTAAATGAATAACCGTCTCGCACTAAATAAGATCCGGATATAATGTTGATGCTCAACACTGGCACCAAATAACAATTATTCAGGTCTAAAACTAATCCCGAAGGTAGATTTAGAGGTAGCGTGCCGACGGCGATCACATCAACCTTGGAATCATTTCCGATGCGCATTGTCACCTCGTCCTTAGCCAATATTTGTTTAATCCATAGTCCCTGCTTCGAATTACAAATATGATCAACTGAACCGGTATCAAATACCCAGGCACTACTACGAGAATTAGTAAGGTGCACATCAATAACATGTATATCAAATATACCTTTGTTCACCTTGCCATCCTTCTTATCCGCCAAATACTTGGGGCAGTTCCGCTTCCAGTGACCAGTCCCTTTGTAGTAAAAGCACTCAGTTTCAGTCTTGGGTCCAGACTTGGGTTTCCTCCCGGGAGTGACAACTTGCTTGTCAGTCTTTTTGAAGTTCCCCTTATTTTTACCCTTGCCCTTTTTCTTGAAACTAGTGGTCTTGTTAACCATCAACACTTGATGCTCCTTCTTGATTTCTACCTCTGTGGCCTTTAGCATCGCGAAGAGCTCGGGAATAGTCTTATTCATCCCTTCCATATTGTAGTTCATCACGAAGCCTTTGTAGCTTGGTGGCAGTGATTGAAGAACTCTGCCAATGACACAATCATCTGGAAGATTAACTCCCAGCTGAGTCAAGTGATTATGGTACCCAAACATTCTAAGTATGTGCTCACTAACAGAACTATTCTCCTCCATCTTGCACCTATAGAACTTGTTGGATACTTCATATCTCTCAACTCGGGCATTTGCTTGAAATATTAACTTCAACTCCTGGAACATCTTGTATGGTCCATGACGTTCAAAACATCTTTGAAGTCCCGATTCTAAGCGGTAAAGCATGGCACACTGAACTAACGAGTAGTCATCAACACGCAACTACCAGGCATTCACAATGTCTGCAGTTGCTGGGGCAGGTGATACACCGGGCGGTGCATCAAGGACATAATCCTTCTGTCCAGCAATGAGGATAATCCTCAAGTTACAGACCCAATCCGTGTAGTTGTTGCCATCATCTTTCAACTTAGCTTTCTCTAGGAACGCATTAAAATTCAAAGGAATGGTAGCACAGGCCATTGATCTACAACATAGATATGCAAAAACTATCAGGACTAAGTTCATCATAAATTAAGTTCAATTAATCAAATTACTAAAGAACTCCCACTTAGATAGACATCCTTCTAGTTATTTAAATGATACGTGATCCAAATCAACTAAACCATGTCCGATCATCACGTGAGATGGAGTAGTCTTCAGTGGCGAACATGACTATGTTGATCATATCTACTATATGATTCACGTTCGACCTTTCGGTCTCCAGTGTTCCGAGGCCATATCTGTATATGCTAGGCTCGTCAAGTTTAACCTGAATATTCTGCGTGTGCAAATCTGGCTTGCACCCATTGTATTTGAATGTAGAGCCTATCACACACGATCATCATGTGGTGTCTCAGCACGAAGAACTTTCGCAACGGTGCATACTCGGAAGAACACCTATACCTTGAAATTTAGTAAGGGATCATCTTATAATGCTACCGCCGTACTAAGCAAATTAATATGCATAAAATATAAACGTCACATGCAATCAAAATATGTGACATGATATGGCCATCATCATCTTGTGCTCATGATCTCCATCACCGAAGCAACGTCATGATCTCCATCGTCACCGGCTTGACACCTTGATCTCCATCTAGCGTCGTGGTCATCTTGCTAACCATTGCTTCTACGACTATCACTACCACTTAGTGATAAAGTAAAGCAATTACATATAGCTTGTATTTCATACAATAAAGCGACAACCATATGGCTCCTGCCAGTTGCCGATAACTTCTACAAAACATGATCATCTCATACAACAATCTTTATATCACATCATGTCTTGACTATATGACATCACAACATGCCCTGTAAAAACAAGTTAGACATCCTCTACTTTGTTTGTTGCAAGTTTTACGTGGCTGCTACGGGCTGCTAGCATGAACCGTACAAACCTACGACACAAAAACCACAACGGTGATTTATCAAGTTTGTTGTTTTAACCTTCACAAGGACTGGCCGCAGTCAAATTTGATTCAAGTAAAGTTGGAGAAACAGACACCCGCCAGCCACCTTTAT
This sequence comes from Triticum aestivum, assembly GCF_018294505.1. Lineage (NCBI taxonomy): Eukaryota > Viridiplantae > Streptophyta > Magnoliopsida > Poales > Poaceae > Triticum > Triticum aestivum. The sequence continues at coordinate 542,134,106 of NC_057795.1, forward strand.
GCAAAACTAGTTGCATGTTTGTCCGTGGAATCGATCTCATGAACGTGGTCATGTAAGGTTGGTCCGGGCCACTTCATCCAACAATACCGCCAAATCAAAATAAGACATTGGTGGTAAGCAGTATGACAATCACCGCCCACAACTCTTTGTGTTCTACTCATGCAAATCATCTACACATAGACCTGGCTCGGATGCCACTGTTGGGAAACATAGCATGCAATTTCAAAAAAAATCCTACGCTCACGCAAGATCTATTTAGGAGATGCATAGCAATGAGAGGGGGGGGGTGTGTCCACGTACCCTCGTAGACCGAAAAAGGAAGCGTTAACTTAACGCAGTTGATGTAGTGGAATGTCTTCTCGAATCAACCGATCAAGTACCGAACGTACGGCACCTCCGAGTTCTGCACAAGTTCAGCTCGATGACGTCCCTCGAACTCTTGATCCAGCAGAGTGTCAATGGAGTCAATGAGTTCTGTCAGCACGACGGTGTGATGACGGTGTTGGTGATGTGATCCGCGCAGGGCTTTGCCTAAGCACTACGATGATACTATCAGAGGAGTAAACGGTGGAGGGGGCACCGCACATGGCTAAGACAATGTTGTGCCTTTGGGGTGCCCCCTGCCCCCGTATATAAAGTTGGGGAGGAGGAGGCCGGCCCTCAAGGGGCGTGCCATGGGGGGGAGTCCTACTAGGACTCCACTCCTAGTAGGATTTGACCCCCCTTTTTCCTTATTCCCGGAGTAGTAAAGGGGGAAAGGGAGAGGGAGTAGGAGAGGGAAAGGGGGGGCGCCGCCCCCATCCCTTGTCCAATTCAGATTGGCAAGGGGGGGGGCCACCTCCTATGGTCGGCCCTCTCTTCTCCACTAAGGCCCATGTATCCCATTAACTTTCCCGGGGGGGTCCGGTAACCTCCTGGTACTCCAAAACTTATCTGAAACTTCCCAAAACTATTCCGGTGTCCGAATGTAACCTTCCAATATATCAATCTTTACCTCTTGACAATTTCGAGACTCCTCGTCATGTCCATGATTTCATCCGGGACTCCGAACAACCTTCGGTCACCAAAACACATAACTCATATAATACCAATCGTCATCAAATGTTAAGCGTGCGGACCCTACGGGTTCGAGAACTATGTAGACATGACCGAGACACCTCTCCAATCAATAGACAATAGCGGAACCTAGATGCTCATATTGGTTCCCACATATTCTATGAAGATCTTTATCGGTCGAACCGCAATGTTGATATAGTTATTCCCTTTGTCATCGGTATGTTACTTGCCTGAGATTCGATCGTTGGTATCTTCATACCTTGTTCAATCTCGTTACCGGCAAGTCTCTTTATTCGTTTTGTAGTGCATCATCCTATGACTAACTCATTAGTCACATTGCTTGCAAGGCTTCATATGATGTGCATTATCGAGAGGGCCCAGAGATATCTCTCTGATACATGGAGTGACAAATCCTAATCTCGATCTATGCCAACCCAACAAACACCTTCAGAGATACATGTAGAGCATATTTATAATCATCCAGTTACGTTGTGACGTTCGATAGCACACAAGGCATTCCTCCGGTGTCCGGGAGTTGCATAATCTCATAGTCAAAGGAATTTATATTTGACACGAAGAAAGTAGTAGCAATTAAACTAAACGATCATAATGCTAAGCTAATGGATGGGTCTTGTCCATCACATCATTCTACTAATGATGTGATCCCGTTATCAAATGACAACTCATGTCCATGGCTAGGAAACTTAACCATATTTTGATCAACGAGCTAGTCTAGTAGAGGCATACTATGGACACATTGTTTTGTCTATGTATCCACACATATATCAAGTTTACGGTTAATACAATTATAGCATGAATAATAAACATTTATCATGAATAAGGAAATATAAAATAACAACTTTATTATTGCCTCTAGGGCATATTTCTTTCAGTACCCACCTCGTGGCTCTTCTGGCCCTCCCACGAAACTTCTAGTGCCTCTTTTGTTCCAAAACAATCATCAAAAAGTTTCAGCTCATTTGGAGAACTTTCATTTCTGCACAAAAAATAACACCACGGTAGTTCTGCTGAAAACAGCGTCAGTCCGGGTTAGTTCCATGCAAATCATACCAAAACCATATAAATTATTGTAAACATGGCATGAATACTTCATAAATTATAAATATGTTGGAGAGGTATCACTCCACCTGCGTGAGTTACTCTGCCTCCGTCCAACCCGTCGCTAGTGCACGCGCCTTCCCACACCAGGACGTGATGGCGCTCTTCCTCCTCCATCGCGCCCAACCAAACAGGCGAGCACGACATGTAGACGGGGCACATTAGCTGTCCACTGATAAGTGGGCACCCACGCCGGCTCGTCGACCGCGGGTGGTACTCGTGGCGGCGACACGTTGGCCTCCACACCGACCCCACTTTTGCCCTGCCCATGTGCGAGGCCAGAGCACCGCGCCTCCTCCTCGAGCACGAACTCGTCGTACTAGCGCTGGTTGGCCTCCCAAGCGCGACCAAGTACACCTCCTCCTTAACCGCCACAGGCGGTGGTGGAGCAGCAGCTGCAGACGGTGAACCCAAGCCCTGGCGACTACGGGCCTCGTGTTCACTGGCGAACCACGCATCCCAATATGGGGAATCCACAGCGTAGTCTGGATGGCCGCGTAGGTCCGCACGGGGGGCAGCACGGCGGCGGTGGATCTCCTCCATCCATGTACAAGCCGACCGCACCACGGCGCTGCACCCTGTCGGGGTTGACGTGTCAGCCGTGTGGCAGGTTCACATCCGGCCACGGCGTTGGGATGAAGTACTACCAGTGGTAGATGCACTATTGGATCAGGAGGTACAACTGCACGCGTTGAGGCTGGCGTGCACCAGTCGGCGCGGTTAGCGCGATGGTGAAGTTGGCCAATGGCGTTGCTGATGACCACGCCTTTGGTTGTGCTTGCCGCTGTGGCCGGGCCTGCCGAAGAACCCCATCGACAGCTAGCGCTTGCTTGCTTGTCGGGTGAATTGGGGGAAGGAGGGCAAGAGAAGACGAAACCGAGAGGAGAAGTTGACTGTACCGGGCGACACCCCACATCGGCTAAAAAAGGACCTCTGGCCCTCAGTGATGTGGAGGCCCAGACGCGCGCGTGTCCATCAAATACAACAACCGGCGGTAGTTAGTTGAGCGGTCAAAATGCGGACCCGAGGCGGACACCGAACGAGCATGTAGGCGTCCATCTCGTGTCCGCATGGACGTTAAACGGACACCAAGCAAACATGATTTGGGATGCGTCGGCGGGTTGGCTCATCGTTTCTGTCTGTTTCAGTCTAAACGGACCTGCACGTAATGGACCGCGTCGTTGGAGTTGTCCTAAGTGAAGTGTTGGTTTAGAGGAGCAAATGACGGATCTGCCCTGATTGTGACGGCGTGGGCGAGGTGGCGGGCTCGGAGGGATATCGAACGCGCGGGGCGTTGGCCATGAGGCGGCAGAGGACGAGAGAGGTTCCTGCCTCTGACCTGTGGGACCAAGTATATACGCTTTCTTTGCTTACGCACGTACCTGCATCTTTCTTTCCCGTTGTATTATATACTCGACCGCCAGTTGTACTGCTCGGTACTGTAATCATTGATCCATCACAAGTTGTAATTATCTTAGTGATGATGTACTAGTAGTACAACAATAGCTGTTGGGAGTATCATGGTAGACTTGAGAACACTAGTGATTGATTAATCAATCGGCCGGTGGTGCATTGACTACTCATCTACGTGCCTTGTACTACTATACCAACGTCTGGAAGGTAAACAAGAGGCTGATAAAACTTGAATAAAAAGCAATACATAGAAGTAGTAGTTGCAATACGGCTGGTGTTTTATTTTAATTTAATTTATCCTCGTGCTGTCCGCACAGGTCATCCTTCCCTGGTCTGCCAAGACGGGAATCCTGTGGACGTACTACGTACGGACAGGAAACACTCTGTCTGAGATGCAAGAATTTTCTGGTTCCCATCCAAAGCTGTCTCAACATACACCTGAAAATCTTCACAGTAACTCGTGCACGGTGACTTTCCTAGCTTACAACTAGATTAATCGGTCTGTCTGTCCTCACTAGCATGCGGGTAGTCGAATTGAATATTATAGACGTTGTGCGTAAGTAATCGAGGATCTCAACGGCACTGCTACTGCTACTACCCCGATGGGAAGGTCCACGGATCATGCGCCAATTATAATCGATGCCGGTACATCCACCTACAACAAGAGCTTCGCAATCACATCATCATGCAACTAAACAGTACTGCGTGCAAAGCGACGCTGGTGATCATTTGCAGCGGTGGCAAAATCGGTCGATCAGCAGCACATGGACGCCATCACGTCGACCCCTGGATCCATCCAGCCCTTTTCCCGATTCAGTTTCCGGCACTGCTGGCTGCCTTTTGGGCGTGGGCACCCAGCGTACCAACCCACCCGGGGTACGCAAATGGCCGATGCCCTGTGCTGCGTACGTACAAGAGCAAAGTTCAGAGAGCGGGAGACATAAAAAAGACGATCCAATGGGTAATGGCTCTGGCTTTTGTTTTGGCCTTTTGCTTTCGTGCTTTGCTGCTAATGGGTAATGGCGACCCATATGAATGATGTGGATGCATGTGATGGATGGATCCGCCGAGTGGTTGCAACGCAAAGCTGCTGCTGCTGCTGCATCCGTGGATGGACATGGACTCGGTCGGATCAGGTCGACGTCTGCGGGGCGGCACGCACCGATGCACGACCACGAGTGATGTGTTGAGCACATGCCATGGCGATCGTGGCCTGCGTTTCCCAAGGGGGTGAGGCGCAGGTAGGGTCCCAGTGGGTACTCAACTGACGGTGACGGGGAAGCATCAGTACGCATGCATACGGGAGTAGATCACAGCTTGCAATTCATTGAAAGAATTGCTTTTCCCGGAGAAGCAGGATAGCATCCATGGCCTCTGCTTCCGTTAATGCACACACAATAATACCGAATATTATTGATTGATTATTCAACAATGCTAAGTAAAGTCAAAACATTGATACCAAACGGAACATTTACAAGAAAGAATAAACAAGGCCAACCGGCTCGAGGTGGAATCTGCATTCCTATCACAAAAACCTAGTACCATGCGACGGAACAACGAAAAAATTTACCACAAAACCAACACCTCGGGGTCTAACCTAGCGACCGTATACCGCCTGCGCTCACCGCGTTCTACGTTGACCCAACATCCAGGACCCACCAGTCAGCTTGGCCGCTTCGCGAGCTAATTCGTGAATCGGTGTGATTTATTACTCGCATGCCTAGGATTTTCTCCCAATATGGTGGCTAGTTCTTACACCGGCCCTAAATACAGTGGTTTTGTGTAATTACCTCATGCCTAGATAAAACTTTCAAGAAGAAATTATCCCATGTGCATTGGTGTTGACAGGTTCAACCAGAAGTCAAACATGAGATATTAATCCTCGAAGAAAAAGTACAGCCAACACCTTTAACAAGGTCATGACGACATGTGTCGACAATGCCTCATCTACTTGAAGAGGCGAGATCATGGGTACCCGAAGAGAATGCATACTTTACCCGCGAAAAAGAAGAAGAAGAGAATGCATACTTGTCATCGAACCGTCACTTAACAACCTCGCTACCAGCTAACGACTCCTAGCTAGGCGGATCCCGGTGTTAGGAGAGGCCAAGGTCCCCCACGCTACTGGAGAAAATTACACCTGAGAGGGTCTTCTTTTTTTTTTTGAAAGCACCTGAGAGGGTCTTCGGTGCACCTCCATACGATCCCAGTTGAGAACATGTCAACATGTTGCTGCATAGATCTGGGCCCAATCAAAACATCGCACCCAAGAGGCTAGCCACCACGAACGCAACGCCACAACCTCGTGTCGGCCTTCCTCATATTTTGCCACACGCGGCCTCAGCCAAGTAGTGTCGCCAACAGATCTAGGCGGACGCATGATCTCCACCGCCACGCCCTGCATAGCTGACGATGCCATGCCGCCACTCGAGATAAGCCTCGTTGAGCCCGCCATATCTTACAATTCGATAAGGGCCCCACAAAGCCGGTTGGCCTGGGGTACGCGACCTTGAGTCGGTGCCAGACCAGATTGGCCACTGCCTGAGCCTAGCTAACTCAAACATACATTTGTAGGAATTCAAAATGATAAGAATTTTGTAGGGGGCGGGGGGGGGGGGGGGGGGGGGTTCCTTTTTGAGTCCTTTGGTTTGTAGGAATGGACTCATATTCCTAAGCGGGGTGGGAACCAATGCTTCGCATTTCAAAGAAAAAAATTAGCCAACACCCAACGAATTTTTTTCTATAATAAATCAAGTGGCATCTCTTTTACTATAGAAATTGAGATACATGTCAATCTTACTTCCTATGATTTTTCTATCCTATGGACCAAAGAAGCTCTAAACTTAAACTATGATCTTTTTTTTTACGAAAACTCACAAGAGCAATCTTTTACCCATGTTCTAAGTGTGTGACTTGTTTTAAAAAATGGAAACTTAAGAATGTGAATTTTGCAAAGTCTTAAAAAACACTTCCGCTTGCACGCAGACGCACGGGTCTTGATAGTCACTTTGCACATGCAGTCGTAGACGCATCTCCTAGTTACCTCGATCGACGCGAAGACACTATGGCCCGTGGTCAGGTCGCGCTTCCTCTGGTCCGTAGATGCCCGGAGATCAAAAGGTCAAAGCACACCCGAGGAGGAAAAGGGAAAAGTGACACACACCGCAAGTATTGTGAGTGAAGCAGTCAGGCTCCCTGACTGACACCGAGAGCGGTTGGGCGTGGGTTGCATTCGGAGGGCGATCACCCTTGTCTCACTCGTCCCCGTTGCGACCTGCGACAGAAACCAGTGTGGTACGGCAGCCCGGTCCGGTCCAGGGCGCGCGCGCGCGGACGCCCCGGCGCCCACGCTACAGCGGGCGGATGCAGCCACCCGTTGCCTTGCCGTGCCGTGCCGGCGCCGTCCGGTCTCGCGGGACCGCGTGGTCGATCGGACAGACGGACTCCTCGTGGGCCACTTGCCGCGGCCGGATCCAGCCAGCATAGCACTCTGCGCATAACGGCATGAGCACTCTGCCAGTGCCACCCGCTGCTGCTGCTACCGCCAACCATCCTTCTCTCTTCCACTATCAGGATGGCACTGTTTACGGCTCTGGTTAACCAGGTCGTGGAACAGGGCCCCTACGTACTAAACTTCTACTAATCGCCACGCTTCCAACTTGTGTGGTCAGGAGCCGTCGATTGGGAATGCAGCAGCAGCAGCAGCAGCCTGAGATGGTCACACATGATTACAACAACTCACAAATGCTCTTTACTGTTCATCAAGTATCTATCTGTAACAACAATCTCCTGTGAAGAGAACCAACTCTCCGGCCTCTAGGCAACAACAAATTAGGTTACACAAACCCGGAGTTTCTCTCAGCCTCGTCCATTTCGGCAGAAGAAGAAGAAAGGGCGTGCGTGCAGAGGCCGCAGAACCAACTATGAAACAGAAACAGATCAAAGGGCATACAGACTACACATCTTGTGCAAACACAAAACGAAGGACGTGAGGAACAGGCGATGACCGGGGGGATAGACTTTACATACAGAGGCAGGGAGGCGGCCGTCAGCGTCAGAAGGGGCTGAAGGGCTCCGGGAGCGGCTCGAACCGGTGGTCGAACAGGGGGCTCTGGTCGGGCTTGTCGTCGTCGAACCCGCCGTGCAGCCAGCTCGTGTTCCTCACGTCCTCCCCCCGCAGCAGCATCGCCTCGTACCGCGAGCTGCCGTAGATGTCCAGCTCGCTCAGGGACGTCTCCTTGGTCCCGAAGCTTCCCCGGTCCGGCGAGTCGGTCGAGCTGCCGCCGTTGCGGGACACAGCTCCGTACGAGTCCCCTGAGAAGAAGTGCCCGTTGGTGCTGCCGTTGTCGGCGTAGTGCGGGTGGTCACCGTTCAAGGTGGGATGCCCTGGGTCAGACATTCGGACCGGACGGACCTTGCCGGCGCTCGAGCGGATGCTGTGGGGGAACAGGGATGCGCCACGGATGCCACCCAGGTTCTGCCGAATGTCCTATCAAAAGGAAGTACACTGGTGTAATTAGCTTCTTCTCAACAGAATAAAACAAGCAAAGGCATGAAATAGATCTAACAAGGAGCCAGTCAAGAACATTTTTTGAGTTTCACTTTACTTGACAGAATATTCAAATGCAAAATGCAGTTTACCAACTCTGGTTTATCTGGAATGTTGGTATTACATGATTTTGGTACACACCACATGCTTAATGCAGTTTCACAGCAATGCTCATGTGTATTTTTCAATTTTACATCACTAAAAGATGATTAATTTTGCATCACTAAAAGATGAATTTGCTACTCAGATGTGAAATAGTCCAACTTTACAACTCCGGTCTGTATTCTGGACCATACGACTAATTCACTTGCAGTGATGACTTTTTCACCTTGAAAATGAAAATATACTGGTCTTGTAATGTTGCATAAAGAAGCGCAGATATGACTACTTCACCACTGTAACTTAAACGCTAAAAAAAATTTGACAGATGCTAAGATGTGAAGAATGTTTTTTTAAGGAACTCAGTCAGTAACAAAACCGTAATGCAACAGAAACTAAGACACAGGATGTTATTTATTATGATGTGAATACAACAAGAAACATACCATGTGCTTGATCGCCATGTCAAGTGAATTCTTTGAAATTGTCCTCCCAAATCCATTATCGCCTGCAACTGCACCAGCCCGTGCAGTTCTAGTAGCTTGGCTGTCAACAACGGACCTTTCAGACTGCCTATTTTGGTGTCCATTTGAGCGAGAAGGCGCCTTTGATGGTGGATCAGAAAACTTATTACGACTTGCAGCAGGCACGGAGAGCTTTTTCGCAGGAGCCGAGGCAGCTAACTGTTCAGCATGTGGGTTTGATCTTATTCCTGAAGCCATTCCCGGGCGTGATCTACCAGCAGATAGTGGTCGCTCAGGTAGCTTTGTCCTCAGGTTTGGTGGCGTTTCATTTGGGAAATCAGGGATATCAAGTGGCCGCACTGGAGCTCGGGGCCGTGGACTTGGGGAGCTTGGACGAGATGATGGAGCCGATGAAGGGGTATCATGTGGCCGCACTGGAGCTCGAGGTCGTGGACCTGGGGAGCTTGGACGAGATGATGGAGCCGAGGAAGGAATGTCATGTGTGCGCACTGGAGCTCGGGGTCGTGGACCTGGGGAACTTGGGCGTGATGATGGAGCCGATGACGGTGCTGAACTTCGGACACTGCTAGCTGCAGGTCGGTTCATAGATGTGGTCAAGCTATGGCTACTAGAAGTCCGTCCAAAAGAAGGCGAACGGCCCATAGCTGGGGCCGATGAACGCACTGCAGGCTGACGTGTAGGTGTCGATGATCGTGAGGTGGAGCGACTCACTGAAGGAACTGTGCCAGAAGACAATGAGGTGGAATGGCTTGTCCCATGACCATTACTTGAGGAAGCACCTGCGCGGCTCGTCGCAGGAATTATACCTATGGATGGACTTGGGCGGCTCATTGCAGGAATAGACCCTGAAGATGAATTCAACATAATTCGAGAGCGAGAATTTGGAGTCGATGGCCTTGAACTTTGGGTGGCTGTGGTCCTGCCAGCAGCTGCGTCAGTTGTAGAGTTGGATGTTGTTTGATGAGTTTTCACAGGAGTAGACGGGCGAGTTTTGGATGGTGTAGATGGACGAGCTTTAACAGGAGTAGATGACCTTGCTGGAACTGGACGTGAAGCTGGCACCAATTGTTTTGGCGCAGCAATGGTGCTGCTTCGCCTACTTGGGGTTGTAGGTCTTGAACTGACAGATGAAATACTTGCATTGAGAACTGATGTCCTGTTATTGCTTGACATGAGAGTTGATTGGATAGAAGGGCGGGTTACAGAGTTACTTCTTGCTGGTCTGGTGGGAACTGCAGAATGTCCATTCTCTGTTTGAGACACCGAAAGCTGCACACAATGCTTATTGCCATTAGAAAACTATGGTTATAATTGACAGAATTTAGATGAGAAAATAATCCATTCCAAGAAACCAGGCAATTCAAAAGAGTGTGTCTATACTAGATAACAATTGTTTGCCACACATGCATGTCTTCAGAAGATACATTCAATCCTGTTCTCTGATTTTAAATACGAGCAATGCAACATAGAAAAATTAGGCGAGGCCGGTCACCAAACTACCGAATTCCATTTGTACAGAACATAGTTCCTAGAATTTAATGAGATCATTTGCACAGAAAAACATATCCTGGACTAGTTTGCAAACGAAAATCTTGAAGCAGTGGCATATTTATTATGATTATTTTCCACACAGATAGCACATTTTACGTACCCTTGATGCTCTTGTAGTTGAGGAAGATCTAGTGAGGGTGCGCTTAGGTAATATATTTGAGGATGGTATTTTCTGAGCAACCTCCAGAGCAGGAACACGGGGCGTCCCAGGCGGAGTAAGAAGCCTGAGGAGTGCAACACAAAACACGTTACATATACATAAGAGTGGAAATACATGCTGACATGCATTAACAAGAGAAAACAAATAAGTACACCCTCTGTTCACTAATGTAGGACATTGTGGTAGTTTAAATTGAACTGCCAAAACGTCCTTCATTAATGAACAGAGGTATTACTGAATAGCACAATGCAATGACAGAAAACAAACCAATGATCATTCTTTGCTACTAAAGCTCACAAATGTGCACATATGATTATGTGGGAGAAGCACTAAAATGATATTCTCTTCATTTGCAGAATATCATGTTAATGCCTCCAAATTGACCTGGTCAGCTCATAAAGGTATTAGGTATACATTCCGTTCCACCCACCGTGTTTATTTGTTTGTTTCTATGGTCTACAAATTGAGTATGTATGTACTGAAGCCAAATAATGAGATCCCCCAAACTTGGCCTTTTAAGTTTCGCTTTGCTCCGCACTTGCCTTTAACAAGGATTACATACATCCAACATCCACCACAGCTACTACTGAAGCAGACGGCCTACAAATGAAAATCCGAAGTATTTTTGGTACCCTCTCTGCGGAACAGAACACACATGGCACCCCCAATATCAGCTTACTCAGGCCAGAGAGTACAGAGTTAACATCCTAACCGGTACAAATCGACCAAAAATACAAAGAATTGAAGCTAGTGCAGAAAAATGTCTAACATCCTTCGTAAGCACGCTGCATTAATCATTTAATTCCAGCTTTTAAGAGCACACACAGACGGATGATTCACTCGCCCAAAAACCCGGGAAATTAAATAAGAAAAGGATTCGTGCGAGTGACGCTCACCAGTCGTAGTCGTTCTTGCCGATCTCGGCGTCCAGCAGGTCCTCCATCTCAGACCACCCGCCCCGCAAAAGGGCTCACCGGAGCACTGGCCAACCCGATGCCGCCGCCGCGCCGCCGGGGACGGGCCCGCCGGGTCGGATCTGGATCGGGAAGCTTCGATTGGAGCCCCTGGCTTCCCCCCCTGCGAGCGAGGCTGGAGCCAATGCCGGTCCTCTCTCCTCGCTCCTGTGCGTGTGGTGTGCTCGCTGGTCGAGTGGTGGCTCTCGTGTGTGGCGTGGGTGCGGCTCTGTCGCTTTTCCCCTCGAGAGAGGAGGATGTGCGATGCGATGAGATGAGCTGTGCGGGACGGGATCGCGGGGAGGAGATGGTGGGGGCCGGAGGGAAGGGGGAGTGCGTGAGCGTGAGCGTGAGCTCTCCCTCTGCTGCTGCGTCTGGGGCTCTGCGCTGGGAAAGCTTTGTTTTGTTTAGCCGTAAAGGTTTCGCCACCCTCCTCCGACGATGGTGCGTTGGGGCCCGGCGGGAGGCTCGCGGGGCTGCGGCGCGCTGTCAACGACGCATCGCACTTGCGGTTGCGGGGAGTAAATAAAGCTGATGTTATAGCGGAAATTGCTTATGGGTCCCCTGATTTATTTACTTTTTGAAGAAAAAAAATTCGAAATTCACCTTTTTTATATGTTCCAATAAATAGAGACATGTTTTATTTTTATTTTTGCGATCAAAATAGAGACATATATAGGGATGTATAGTGCATTGATGTAAAGTTTCATGATGAAATATGTTTTGGTGTGAGCTACACACACAAAATCTTGCATTTCTAGCACATGCACTATGCATCATAGTATATGACTTTGCCTTTTTTTACAGATAAGATTGTATTTCATCATAAAAAATTACAGTAATGCGGTAGACATCCATATGTATGTGTAATTGTTTTTTTATAAATGTAACTTCAACAAAATAAGTGACTTTTCATTACTATTTTTGAAAATTTTGGGTTTCATGGACTCGGGGAGCCAAAATCCTCACTAGTGTGACATCAACAGAATTAACGCCAATACTATATTTTATTACTTACGATATGCACCTTCATTTTCCGCCATATTGTGCCTTTAGTGTGTGGAGGTGTCCCAAGGGTTGTTAGTTTCGTCTGCTCCATCAACCTATGCAAGGTGTTGAACAATCTATCGATTTTCCCAGTGAGACCATGCCCCCCCCCCCCCTCTCCCTCCGTCTGTCGCTCCGGCATTTTGGAGGGGTGAGGACCCGGTGCTTCGATTATGCACTTTTGGGTTAATCGTCGAGCGGCGTTGGCAGGACAGTGGCGACAACAAAAATAAGGTCCCAACCCAACCCTGGTTTCGGTGGTGCCATTTCTAATTGTCGGGAGGGTGTGGAGTATTGTGTGTCCCAAGATCTGGTTCTTTGGCTCTGGCATTTGCTTCTGCAAATTTGTCTTGATTGCATTGTTCCACGGAGTAGACAACATGGTTCTGCATCTTAATCCTTCTATTCTAGTTCCGACCGACAAACGTTCGCCAACTTCGGCCTCGTCAAAGCAACATGCGAGATTTGTGTTCCCCAAGTTCAGTTGGCTAGACCTACGTGTTCTACACACCATATTCGGTGTTTCTTCCCCGATGCGACGATTTGCTACACAAACGGTAGATAGCGGCCGCCGACGTCTTCTGGTGCACATCAAACTTCCTAGACGCTGCTTCTATAAACTGTTGGGTTTCAACAAGTTTGCTTCGCTTAGACGGAGGCCTAAATGCGGCGACATGCTTCGCCTACGATGTGGAACCAGTGAATTCCTGATGAAGAAGACTTCGACATTCCCAGGGACTTAGATATATTTTTCAATTTACATAAGAGTGTGTTTGTAAGGGTCTCTGCTCCTAACAACCGTGCTTGGGATTCAAATCAAATTATGTTCGCATGTCAAATATCTCTTACAATCAAAATACTTTTTCAGGGGTACAATCAAAATTACTTGGATATTTGGATTCAAATCAAAGACGGTTCTGATAGAAAATTATCCTAACCAATTTCATCATCACAACCATGTTTATTGAAACTCCAGAAAGGAAAATAATGTTGCTGGCATGTGGGACCGTGCGCAATTAGGGATCTGCTGCGGCCACTGCGATAGATGCCGATAAGGCTCTAGTTAAGATACTGTACGTGGCATGTGCTGGTGGTGGGGATCAGAATAATCAGCTGGCTTGTCTGGTCGGTGGATGATTTGCTGCCCGATGAGATGAGATGATAATCATTCATTCCGTTTGCCAAGAAAAAAGATGATCATTCTCAACTCGAGGCGATGGTATGGATATGTAATAAGTGTGAGGCAGCCGGCAGCCTGTCAAAGTCCCTCCTTCTGACAAATCGTGTAGTCAAATGCCGGCAACATGCGCCTGCAACTCATGAACGAGAGACCCTAGAGAGCGCGCGTGCATCCACCTTGCTTTCGAGGTACGTCGCTCGATCCAAAGCGCGAGATGAGATGAGATCATACCCGGGCGGCTCGGTTCCCCTAGAATTACTTCCGGCGAGTACGTACTTTGTTGCCGTGCCAAGATAAATCTTGTGGCATCTGTACTATTTCGTGCCAGAAAAACCCAAACATTCCAGCGAGCGTGTAGGCAGGCATGCCATGAGCCGGACGAGCAGGGGGGACTGGAAGTGGAACTGCTGTGCGAGTGAAGTAAGACAGGAGAGCGCCATCCAAACCACCGGTCATGTCGATCCCAGTCCAGGTTCTTTTTTATCGTACGTAGGAGTAGATCCCAGTCCAGTGATCGGTCTACCGCGGCGTGCGTAGGTTGGTGGCGGCGTCTCGGGGACGGCAGGGCACGGACGATTCGACGAGCGGTCGACGGCTCCCCCCCGCGCGCGTCGGTTGGGTGGGCGACGGACGGCGACAGGTGGTTGCCGCGTCTCGATCGGCCGGGAACCGGACACCGCAGCACTGTGCTGGGATCTGGGCACGGCCCGAGTTGCCTCCGTGCGCCGGAACTTTCCCCGTCGGCTCGCTGGGCGCCGCTGGCCTCGCACGTACGCCGGGCCGATCTTGTTAGGTCCAGCCGTGCGAGGGGCAATGGCAAAGATCGAGCTGGAGCTGCGGCTCCTAGCTTTGCTTTGCTGTGACCTGTAAATCCGAAGATGATGTTCCGTTCTGCAGTAAAATGTATTGGTACAGTTTACGAAATATATCAACAGAGATTCCATGCTACCCGCTGATGCAGATGCGGGAATCCCCAACGGTTGGTGGCGGGACACGGAGAAACTGCTGGCGCCTCGTGCCGGGGACCGATCGACCGGATACATGTAACATGCCCATAGCGCACATGCACATGCCATGCATCGCCGGGTGACCCCCATTTAACCCATCTGTAGTAGTGTTGCATAATGCGCGGTCCTGCTCCGGCAAAACTGTCTGTGCCGTACCGGACGACAGTGCAATCAACGTATGATTTGCCCCTCCAGCTACAGCCACAGGGGATGAGAAAGAGATGACACAAATGGTGGACAGGTGGCAGTGCCTATTGTTGAATTCTTGATGCACCAGCCATTTTTCCCAGTGATATCAGGCTCTGGCAAGTGGCAATTTCGTTTTCAGGCACAGCGGGAGGATAAGGTCCAGTCCAGAGATCTACTGGTATCTATGCTCATCACTTCATCAGTCACCAGATTCAGTGTGGCATGTTAGTACAATGACAGGTTAAGCCTTGTCAACCCAAAGCATCATCAGATTACTGCGACTGCACTTGTTATAGTGCTTTGTGTCCGAGAGCATAATGATGCAGGCTTTGCTTGTATATCTGTTTTTCAGATGTTATAAATTGACTGGCAAATTGAGAAATAAGAGATCCAGTGAACCTCCCGGCTCCTCACCGCTTTGGGATTCCTGGCCGTTGGATCTGTCTGCTTGATGCGATTTGAACCGTCCGATCTCGCCCCGGATTGATCTCAGCCGCTGGATCGAACCGATGACACTATTGCAATGAATAGTTACCTCTCGTTCCTGCCACCGCGTGTAAATTCGTTGCCCCGCCGAGGGCATTTCCGTCATTTCACATGCTTGGAAAAATATCCAATTCGACAGGGTGAGCGCGGGGTCGTCGCTCCTCCCCCACTCGTGCCGCACCCTCTCCTCTTCCTCCCGCCTCGCCTCTCTCCCTCCCTCCAAACCCTAGAGCCGCCCGCGCCTCCCTACTACGCCGCCGTCCAGGTCCAGCCCCATGTCGCCGTCATCTCCTTCGCCCAGCCGGCCGCCGCTGCACCGCACGCCCGTGCCGTCTTCCGGTGCCACGACGCGCAGCCGACCGGGACCGCGGGCGAGGGAGGGAGGCCTCGCCCCCCTCGATCTGGACGGGTTCGCAGCCTGCCTACACCACCGCCAGCCAGCCGCCGCGGCGCGCCTTGCCGGCCGGCGCCTCCGCTGCCCCGCCGTCCAGGTCCAGCCCCACTCCCCCGGCACTCCTCCTACGTCCTCTGCAGGTGCTTCCCCATCACTCCTTCTCCATGGTCTACTGCAGGTTCTCTCCTCTCTCTGACCGCGTGGACGCAATTGGGGCAGGGCTGTTCACCGTGGCCGCATCAGGTGAGGCTGTACACGGCGGAAGGGGAACATGCGGGGTACACGGCCAAGTGGGAGGAGCTCCATCCGGTTTCGCAGCACCTTCTCCTGCAAATCGAGTAGGTTCCTGGTCATATCGTATCTCGTGCCCATCTTTCTTGTCGAATTTGGTACTCGTGGTTTATTATTGGCTTCCGCCGCTGTGGCGTGCTGGGGTTTCGAAAACATCTCGTGGTGGTGGATTCTGCAGGTATTGTGGGGATCAAAGGAGTTGTCTCTTTCTTCATTTGTGTATTTAATTGTGTCTCCCTTGATTGGTTTGGTGCTTTGCCTTGTGCTCAGAATGATTTGCCTGATTGCTCTCTGACCATCACCTGGTTCATCTGTGATTTGGCAGGGACAAGATAAGGGATGAGAGGCATGTGTGTGAGCAGGTGGCACAATAACTGGATGCTCGTCAGACTACCTAGGTTTGGTTTTATTCTGTGGGTTCTTTGTTCTTTAATTTGCAGAACATGTTTGAACAACGTTTCAGCCTTCACGGATTAATGCAGTACCCTAACCATTGCAGAAAAGAGGAAGAAAGTAAAACTGAACCTAAATTCAGATATATCTTGACGAACATCTAGTTATCTGCTTAAAGAACAAAGGGTGCTTAATATTGGTTTGGTTTTATTCTATGATCAGGTGGAACAATTCAGGATAAAACTAAACCTAAATTCAGTTATATTTTGACGTAATCATATATTAGTTGCAATTAGATTATATGAGCAAATCGGACTAGATGGTCTCATAGACCTTTAGAAGTTGTTGATATTCTCTATTTTTGGTCACATCATTTTTGTAAAAATAGTAGAGTCGCTAACACATCTGCACAACCTATGGCTTATTGCATATATATGCTTGGTCTTCTGTTATGCGCAACGAAATCATGGGTTTTTTTATTCTAGGAAAATGCGGTATATAAGTGTTGTATCAACAAGATCTATGTAAGTTAGAAATTTAGAAGTAATGCCTTCCATGTAAATAAAAGCATTATTTTATTGTGTGGTATGATGAAAAAGTTCACCTAGGTCCACTTGCTTTTATTTGTTGTTTTTGTTCCGATAATGTCTGATTTATAGTTTCCGTTTCATCAGCACAAATAGACTCAATGGTGTAATGATTCAGTGGTATTTATGGGGTTTTTTCATGATCCAGGATATCAGATTTATGAGCTTTTGTTATTTGATGCAATTTCAAAAAGTATCGGTAAGGTAAAAATGATCTACAAGCTTATTGCATTCAAAAGTAGTTATCACAAGAAGAAGCATGAGACACTAGCAGGTATATAATGTCTATTCTTCTTTCTATTTGTTCTTTAGGTTCAGATTACAAATTCTTACATGATGTAGAAGTTTCAACCGAATAGTGCACCCTCAAAATTGTGTTTTGTTATGCACGATGCAAGATTCAGCAGCACCACACCTAGATTTTGAATGGCTCATAGCAGACTGTATATGGCTAACCTATTGTATGACATTCTTATTTTTTTGTCTATATGCATTACTTCTAGATATACTTCTATTGTTGCACCATCACATGGATCAATCACACTAAAATATGATGTTGATCTTGCACAAAAGGAAGAAGGGTGGTGTCACATAAGCATGGTTCGACCTAGCTAGAGTTGATCATGGTAGCCTCTTAGGTGCCAACAAACGTCTTTTGTATATTTCAGTTAATTCTCAACAGGTTGCCAACAAACTTATTATTATGGTGTTGTTCTAAACCTTAAACTATTGGTGCTTTATACTACATATCATATGAAATGCATCAATGGGATGTACTGAATTATCACTATTTTGTTACCGGGTTGGATATGATTCCTGAATCTACAACTTTGCTTCACTGATGTATTGTTAGCATCTTGATGTGATAATTTGTTCTTTATTTGGTTCCCCTTGAAATTGTTTTATCTCTTCCTGCTCCATTAGCAATGTTTATTATTGTAATATTCTGTTCATATTTTTTTTCACTTGCTCCCAGGTTTTTGTTATTCTTGTCCTGCTACCTTTTTACTTAAAAAATACAGAACAAACCTTATGTGACACGTCTAATATGTTCTGGTAGATGAAATCCTACCTCACTCTTCTATTAGAATACTCCTCCCAATACATATCTCAACTCAGGCTCTTTCCATACATCGGTTACATCTGTCGTTGCTAATGACCAAGAGAATTTGCATGTTTCACCTATTTTGTTTACTGTCTGTCTCATGACCTATAAATATGTTAATCAGAGTTCAGTTATATCTATAGCAGTTCAACACTTTTAGCGATATCTATTCTATCCATACCATTTAATTTTGTCTAATCTACGTCAGGCCAGGAACTACATGCAGCTCAAAATCATGTTGCAGCTAAAGTAATAAGAAACATGGAGGATCACCTTATTATAGTATCATGGGACTATAGGTGTCCAAAAATTTGAACTCAACATCGACCCTACTATGTTGTTTCGATTTGTGATCCTTCTCACTTTGAACTAATATGTGTGCAATCTTATCAACTTCTTCTCCCCCTATTAGTCCCTCCGTTTCATGATATAAGGTGTATAGATTTTACTTCATGATATAAGGTCTGTGACAAACCTAATGACCTATGAATGTATGATTTTACTTTATTGTAGACAACATATTGACATACTTATATCTGCATATAGTTGTGCACAACTACTTATCTGTGCATATTGTTTAGATTTTATTGGCATTCAGTTTTCTTATTCATTTTGGTTTGCCCGTCGCTTCTACGGCAATGCGCAGTATGCCTCGCTTCTGTGGGCAACATCAAAAACAGGGCGAAACAGAGCAAGCACAAAAAAGAATACAAATGCTACATACAACCAATGGGGTCCTTCTGCCTCATCAAGGATCTCTTCTGCCCTACCCCGTTGTTGTCAACTGATCAATACAAGCAGCCACCTCCATGCACAATTGCCGCAGCCTGTAGGTAGCATTCTATTCTTCTTCTTTTCTACCTTATTTTGTGCTTCCTTTGTTCCCCTGTTCACAACAAGATAACCAATGCCTTGGGAAAGCCTCCAAACTATATTTGATATATTGGTGATTTTTTATTGAAGAATTTATGGTCCACTTCCTCTCTAAAGCTTAGTCGAGTAGGTCTAATATTCTTCTCTACCCTTGCTACCAGAAAAATCTTCTATGTTTAATACATAATCTTTGTCTTGTGCTATGTACCACTTCTTTCAGAATAATACCTTCTCTATTCCCCGTTAGTTTGCATGGATTATTTCTTTGCCTGAGCACGGTTGTAGATACTTCGCTTGAAAAAATAAATAGTTTTAAATACTTGACCCATGCTCAGGTAAGTTAAAATGTTGAATGTTTCTTGCTAAATCATAGAGAGAAAAATTCATGAGTTTTGGGCTGTAAATATGGCTTACAACCATTTTGTTTATGACTGGCTGTAAATGATATTGATGTTGGTCTATCTCCCTGCGTAAAAAATGTCTTACAACCATAGATCTCATGTTCCAACAGGTTCAGAATCCAACTTGTTTTGCTATAAATGGCCTCCTGCACAGTTGTATACAAAGCTGAAGTGGGTACCACAGCCATGAAAGTTATCGTCCTGTATAGAACTTTTAGTTAAACTATCGTTTTGAGTATATTTTTATTTATTAATAATGTTAATTACACTTTAGTTAAATTATCACTAAGTATATTTTTATTTATTAATGTTAATTACACCAATGGAATCAACCTGCAGAAACTGTACTTACAAAGGTGGATTGGAGAGGAAGTTGTCGATGCTCAAGCCATGATATTACTTCTACTTTTGCTCCATATAATTGTCTTGATAAACTACTATCACCATTCATTATCTAATCACACTAAATAAGAGATTGTACTGAGTTTTCTATCTAAATGTTTATATATTATGTGTATATGAATAAATATTCAGACACAATATGTATAGAACGTTGTTTTCTTTGACTTCATGTTATTCTTATTCAATCTCACTTTTTCATTTGCCTGACATAAACATGGAAACATCAGAATTGACACTTGGATATAAGCCAGACCGTGAATTATGTCGGGTTTAGTGCTCCAATAATTATAAGTGACTCTTCTGTAATTTTTTATAACACAGGATGAGCCGAGCATTTGGAGAAAAACTGTATGTGAATACATCACCGAAGTGAAGGTATATGCATATACAATATGTAGAATGCTGCTTGATCTCCTGTTAGAGCAGCATGGGCTGTCACCGTTCGTTTCAACACCATTTGGAGAAAAACTTTATGTGAATAGGAGACAAAGCCAAGCATGAAAGCATGATGTGTTTGCACATGTGGTTTTCATGGGGCAAATGATGCCACATTGAATATCCTTTGGCCCCAATAACTTCCAAATGAGGTGTCATACCACTAGCTACTGTGATGTGTTATGCGAGATGTTGTCTGATTGTCCTCGCCTTTTGTTAAAGGGCACTGCTCCAAGAATTATTTGTCATTCTTCATGTTGACTACTATATATTAGTTACATTGATGCATCGCTGGGGCTTTATAGCAGAACTATATATGATTCTTATCTTGCAATGCTGCTCTGGCTTGCTTTCGCTATCTAATAACCCATCGTTTTGGCTTACTTTTGCCACCAAATATATATCTCCCCTTTGTCATTAACTTTGTAGGACCTTGAAGTATGTCTAGAGGGGGGGTGATTAGACTACTTGACCAATTAAAAACTTAACCTTTTCCCAATTTTAGAGTTTGGCAGATTTTAACAATCTTTGGACAAGTCAAGCAATCATCACACAAATCAAGCAAGCATGCAAAGAGTATATAGGCAGCGGAAATTAAAGCATGCAACTTGCAAGAAAGTAAAGGGAAGGGTTTGGAGAATTCAAACGCAGTTGGAGACACGGATTTTTTTGGCGTGGTTCCGATAGGTGGTGCTATCGTACATCCACGTTGATGGAGACTTCAACCCACGAAGGGTAACGGTTGCGCGAGTCCATGGAGGGCTCCACCCAAGAAGGATCCACGAAGAAGCAACCTTGTCTATCCCACCATGGCCGTCGCCCACGAAGGACTTGCCTCACTAGCGGTAGATCTTCACGAAGTAGGCGATCTCCTTGCCCTTACAAACTCCTTGGTTCAACTCCACAATCTTTGTCGGAGGCTCCCAAGTGACACCTAGCCAATCTAGGAGACACCACTCTCCAAGAAGTAACAAATGGTGTGTTGATGATGAACTCCTTGCTCTTGTGCTTCAAATGATAGTCTCCCCAACACTCAACTCTCTCTCATATGATTTGGATCTGGTGGAAAGAAGATTTGAGTGGAAAGCAACTTGGAGAAGGCTAGAGATCAAGATTCATATGGTAGGAATGGAATATCTTGGCCTCAACACATGAGTAGGTGGTTCTCTCTCAGAACAGGTAAGTTGGAAGTGTAGGTTTGTTCTGATGGCTCTCTCCACGAATGAAGAGGCGGTGGAGGGGTATATATAGCCTCCACACAAAATCTAACCGTTACACACAATTTACCAATCTCGGTGGGACCGAATCAACAAACTCGGTCAGACCGATTTAGTAAACCTAGTGGCCGTTAGGATTTTCGGTGGGACCGAAATGCAACTCGGTAGGACCGATATGGTTAGGGTTAGGGCATAACGTAATCTCGGTGAGACCGATTACACAAACTCGATGAGACCAATTTTGGTAATTAGCTAACCAGAGAGTTGGTCAGGTAAACTTGGTGGGACCGATTTGCTCTTTTCGGTGAGACCAAAGTGTTACAAAAGGGAAACAGAGAGTTTACATTGTAATCTCGGTGGGACCGATCGCTCACTTCGGTTAGACCGAAACGTTACGAAGGGAAACAGAGAGATTACAATCCCATCTCGGTGAGACCGAGATCCCTATCGGTGAGACCGATTTGCCTAGGGTTTGTGGCAGTGGCTATGACATTTGAACTCGGTGGCGCCGGATAGAAAGAATCAGTGTGACCGATTTTGGCTTTAGGTTTAGGTCAAATGAGGATGTGAGAAAGTAGTTGAGGGTTTTGGAGCATATCACTAAGCACATGAAGCAAGAGGCTCATTAAGTAACACCTCATCCCTCCTTTATAGTATTGGCTTTTCCTATAGACTCAATGTGATCTTGGATCACTGAAATATAAAATGTAGAGTCTTGAGCTTTTGAGCTTGAGCCAATCCTTTCTCCTTGATATTTTGAGGGATCCACTTTCATCATCCATGCCATGCTATTCATTGAGCTTTCCTGAAATAATAGTCTTGGAATGGCATTAGCTCAGTGAGCTATATGTTGTTATGAATTACCAAAACCACCTAGGGATAGTTGCACTTTCAATCTCCCCCTTTTTAGTAATTGATGACAACATATAGATCAAAGCTTCGACACATGATAATAAGATTGAAAAAACATCGTCGCTTTGAGAAGTATGTGATAAGCAAGAGCTCCCCCTAAATTTGTGCATAGTTTAAGATTTGCTTTGGACTGCAAATGCACAAGGAATTAGGCTCATGGGTTACTCTTCCATGTCAATACATCTTGGTGGAGTGCTCAAAATAATAAAGATTGAATACATGCACTCATCACCAAACAAAGTGAATGATCATATAAGGATAGGTAAGATAATAACATATAATCAAGCATAAGTGTACCTTATGATCAAACACATGATCATCAATGTCTCACAGGTAATTGCATAGTATCTCAAGCAATCAAAAGCAAACAAGTTCAACCAAGAAGACAAGAGAGAACAAAAAAACAGCAAATCTCTCTCTCTCGAAACCCATGATCTATACATTTTTCTCCCCCTTTGGCAACAAGTTACCAAAAAGTTCATAGAAAATGCATAGTGCTAGATCGTCTCTCAGGCTTGGTCTTCAGGTGGTGGTGTAGAGATGGCTCCTTGGACGAAGACTTCAGTTGATGTAGACGGAGCTGGAGGAGTTGGTGCTGGAGCTGGTTGCCCTGGAGCTGTAGGAGCTGTAGCTGGTGCAGATGATGTGGCTCTTGTGTCTGTTATAGGCACTGGAGCTGACCTCTGAGCTCTAGGCACTCTGGAAAATGCATCTGTGGTTGTCTTGCCCTTCCTCTCCTGCATGTCATCCTACAGCTGTTCCACAACTGACTGAATCTCAGTTACTTTGACATCAAGATCATAGAATTTTTGTTCCATGATTCTTTCCAGGCTCTCCTGGTTTTGAGTTAGGGTGGCCAACCCCTTCTCAATCCTCAGTGTTGATGCTATCAAGTAACCAAGCTGCTCCTGTTTGTTCTTCAAGAAATACTCAGATGCCTCCTCTTGAGTTGGCATCTTGACAGCCTTCTCTTTCCTTGCTTTTTCCTTCTTCTCTTGAGCTTGCACTGATGATGGTTCATTCTCATTCATGAAAACTTGATTGTCCTCAAAGTCTGGGTAGAGAGCAAAATGTTCTTTATCCAACTGATATTTTCCTGTGCCCATCTTTGAGTTAATCAACTCCTGAATCTGTGGGGCATATCCACAACTTCTCTTCTGATCTGCTGCAGTCCTCTTAATGGTTTCAACCATAAGGCTCATGACCTTGAATTTTTGGGGCACATCAAAAATGTGAAGCAAGTTAATTGCATGCCCTCTTATCATGTTGTGGTCACCTGATTTGGGCAAAAGAGTGTGCCTTAAGATCTAGTTGATCGTAGGCAGCCCTGACAGAAGAAAATGGACTGACCCAAACGAGAAAGTCTCAAGGGCTTTGTCTGGGATCTCTTTGTACATATGTGACATAGAATTGTGTCCCATCTTCTTCTTGGCATATACATCCAAGTCATCTTCACTCTCCTTTGGGGCTTTGATCAGACTTGCCCATTCCTCAATGGTTGACTGGTATCTCGTTCCTTCAGACATCCATACTATCCTGCCATCTGGATAAAAATGTGCTGTGGAGTAGAATTGCATAATGAGTTCATCATTCCAGTTGGTGAGCTTCTGCCCAACAAAATCTGCAACTCCATAAGCAATGAAACTGTCTTGCACTCCAGGATAGTGTTCTTCATTTTCCTTCATGTAGGTCCAGTCGACCCACCTCATATCATACACTATGGGCTTCGGTCCAACAAGATTGTCTCATAGAAGTCCTGCTGCTCCTTGGTGTGGAACCTGTAATCTACAGCAGTCCTTCTCCTGGTGGCATATGGATCAGACAATCGCCATAGCCTCAACCCTGAGTCTTTCCTGATCTTCATGTTCTCAGCCACAGGATGAGCATCATTGTGGTCTGGAATCTTGGGTTTGAGCTTTCTTAGGACCTGCCCTTCTTCACCTTCCTCAGCAGCAACCTCAGGCATTGGGGCCTTGTTCTTCTCAGCTGTTGGTATACTCCTGGTATTCCTCTTTGGTGCAATCTTGGGCTTGGAGGCAGCTTTGGGTGCTTCTTTGGGCTTTGATGTTGCAGCCCCTGACTTTATAGCATCACCCATAAGCTTCTGTGCCTTTGGTGCTGGTGCAGCAACCTCTTCTTCCTCTTCCATCATGGAAGGTTGACCAACAACTCTGGCCATGGTCTTCTTGACCCTTTCCTTCCTTTTCTTTCCTTCTACAGCTGGCTCTTCAGGCATTTCAGGTACTTGAGTTGATCCTCTAGCTTTGGACATTGCCTGTCTTTGTTGGGGAACGTAGCAGATATTCAAAATTTTCCTATGAGTCACCAAGATCTATCTATGGAGAAACTAGCAACGAGAGAGAGGGGAGTGCATCTACATACCCTTGTAGATCGCTAAGCGGAAGCATTCAAGAGAACAGGGTTGAAGAGTCGTACTCATCGTGATCCAAATCACCGGAGATCCTAGTGCCGAACGGACGGCACCTCCGCGTTCAACACACGTACAGCCCGGGGACGTCTCCTCCTTCTTGATCAGCAAGGGGAGAGGAGAAGTTGAGGGAGAGCTCCGGCAACATGACGGCGTGGTGGTGGAGCTTGCAGTTCTCTGGCAGGGCTTTGCCAAGCACTACTACGGAGGAGGAGGTATTGGGGAGGGAGAGGGCTGCGCCAGGGGCAAGGGTGAAGCTCCCATGCGCCTCCCCACTATATATAGGGGTGGAGGGGGCTGGTTTCTTGCCCTCCAAGTCCATTAGGGCGTTGGCAAAGGTGGGAGGAAAGAAATCCCATCATTTCCTTCCCCACTGATTGTTATCCCCCCTTTTTAGGGATCTTGATCTTATCCCTTCGGGATATGATCTTATTCCTTCTAAGGGGGGATCTTGGTGCGCCTTGACCAAGGGTGTGGGGCCTTTCCCCCACTACCCATGTTCATGTGGGACCCCCATGCTGGTGGGCCCCACTCTGGAACTTTCTAGAACCTTCCCAGTACAATACCGAAAAATCCCGAGCATTTTCTGGTGGCCAAAATAGGACTTCCCATATATAAATCTTTACCTCTAGACCATTCCGGAACTCCTTGTGACATCCGGGATCTCATCCGGGACTCCGAACAACATTCGGTAACTGCACACTAATTCCCATAACAACTCTAGCATCACCGAACCTTAAGTGTGTAGACCCTACGGGTTCGAGAATCATGCAGACATGACCGAGACAGCTCTCTGGCCAATAACCAACAGCGGGATCTGGATACCCATGTTGGCTCCCACATGTTCCACGATGATCTCATCGGATGAACCACGATGTCAAGGATTCAAGCAATCCCGTATACAATTCCCTTTGTCAAGCGGTATTGTACTTGCCCGAGATTCGATCGTCGGTATCCCGATACCTTGTTCAATCTCGTTACCGGCAAGTCTCTTTACTCGTTTCGTAACACATCATCCCGTGATCAACCCCTTGGTCACATTGTGCACATTATGATGATGTCTTACCGAGTGGGCCTAGAGATACCTCTCTGTTACACGCAGTGACAAATCCCAGTCTCGATTCGTGCCAACCCAACAGACACTTTCGGAGATACCCGTGCACCTTTATAGCCACCCAGTTACATTGTGATGTTTGGTACACCCAAAGCATTCCTACGGTATCCGGGAGTTGCACAATCTCATGGTCTAAGGAAATGATACTTGACATTAGAAAAGCTCTAGCATACGAACTACACGATCTTTGTGCTAGGCTTAGGATTGGGTCTTGTCCATCACATCATTCTCCTAATGACGTGATCCCGTTATCAACGACATCCAATGTCCATGGTCAGGAAACCGTAACCATCTATTGATCAACGAGCTAGTCAACTAGAGGCTTACTAGGGACATGGTGTTGTCTATGTACCCACACATGTATCTGAGTTTCCTATCAATACAATTATAGCATGGATAATAAACGATTATCATGAACAAGGAAATATAATAATAATAACTAATTTATTATTGCCTCTAGGGCATATTTCCAACAGTCTCCCACTTGCACTAGAGTCAATAATCTAGTTCACATCGCCATGTGATTAACATTGACATGTCACATCGCCATGTGACCAACATCCAAAGAGTTTACTAGTGTCACTAAACTAGTTCACATCACCATGTGATTAAGACTCAATGAGTTCTGGGGTTTGATCATGTTTTGCTTGTGAGAGAGGTTTTAGTCAACGGGTCTGCAACATTCAGATCCGTATGTATTTTGCAATTCTCTATGTCATATTGTAAATGCTGCTTCCACGCTCCACTTGGAGCTATTCCAAATGGTTGCTCCACTATACGTATCCGGTTTGCTACTCAGAGTCATTTGGACAGGTGTTAAAGCTTGCATCGACGTAACCCTTTACGCCGAACTCTTTATCACCTCCATAATCGAGAAACATGTCCTTTATTTACTCCAAGGACAATTTTGACCGTTGTCCAATGATCCATTCCTGGATCATTCTTGTACCCCTTGATTGACTCATGGCAAGGCACACTTCCGGTGCAGTACACAGCATAGCATACTATAGAGCCTACGTCTGAAGCATAGGGGACGACCTTCGTCCTTTCTCTCTCTTCTGCCGTGGTCGAGCTTTAACTCTTAACTTCATACCTTACAACTCAGGCAAGAACTCCTTCTTTGACTGATCCATCTTGAACACCTTCAAGATCATGTCAAGGTATGTGCTCATTTGAAAGTACCGTTTAGCATTTTTGATCTATCCTCATAGATCTTGATGCTCAATGTTCAAGCAGCTTATTCTAGGTTTTCTATTGAAAAACACTTTTCAAATAACCCTATATGCTTTCCAGAAATTCTACATCATTTCTGATCAACAATATGTCAACAACATATACTCATCAGAAATTCTATAGTGCTCACACTCACTTCTTTGGAAATACAAGTTTCTCATAAACTTTGTATAAACCCAAAATCTTTGATCATCTCATCAAAGCGTACATTCCAACTCCGAGATGCTTACTCGAGTCCTTAGAAGGATTGCTGGAGCTTTGCATATTTGTTAGCATTCTTCAGGATTGACAAAACCTTCTGGTTGTATCACATACAACCTTTCCTCAAGGATATCATCGAGGAAACAATGTTTTGACATCCTATCTGCAAGATTTCATAAATCATGCAGTAATTGCTAATATAATTCCAATAGACTCTTAGCATCGCTACGAGTGAGAAAGTCTCATCGTAGTCAACTCCTTGAACTTGTTGGAAAACATCTTAACGACAAGTCCAGCTTTCTTAATGGAGATACTTACCATCATTGTCTATCTTCCTTTTAAAATCCATCTGTACCCAACAGCCTTACGACCATCAAGTATTTCTTCCAAAGTCATGGATCCTCTCTCGGATTTTATGGCCTCGAGCCATTCGTTGGAATCCGGGCCCACCATCGCTTCTCCATAGCTCGTAGGTTCATTTTGTCTAGCAACATGACCTCTAAGACAGGATTGCGTACCACTCTGAAGTAGTACGCGTCCTTGTCGACCTACGAGGTCCGGTAGTGACTTGATCCAAAGCATCATGATCACTATCATCAGCTTCCACTTCAATTGGTGTAGGTGCCACATGAACAACTTCCTGTGCCCTGCTACTCACTGGTTGAAGTGATGGTTCATAACCTCATCAAGTCTCCACCATCCTCCCACTCAATTCTTTCGAGAGAAACTTTTCCTTGAGAAAGGACCCGTTTCTAGAAACAATTACTTTTGCTTCCGGATCTGAGATAGGAGGTATACCCAACTATTTTGGCTGTCCTATGAAGATGCATTTTTATCCGCTTTGGGTTTGAGCTCATCAACCTGAAACCTTTTCACATAAGCGTCGCAACCCCAAACTTTTAAGAAACGACAACTTTGGTTTCTCCAAACCATAGTTCAAATGGTGTCGTCTCAACGGAATTACGTGGTGCCCTATTAAAGTGAGTGCGGTTGTCTCTAATGCCTAACCCATGAACGATAGTGGTAATTCGATAAGATACATCATGGTACGCACTATATCCAATAGGGTGCAAATATGATGTTTGGACACACCATCACATTATGGTGTTCCAGGCGGTATTAATTGTGAAACAATTTCCACAATGTCTTAATTGCGTGCCAAAGCTCGTAACTCAGATACTCATCTCTATGATCATATCATAGACATTTTATCCTCTTGTCACGATGATCTTCAACTTCACTCTGAAATTAATTGAACCATTCAATAATTCAGACTTGTGTTTCATCAAGTAAATATACGCAGTATCTACTTAAATCATCCGTGAAGTAAGAACATAACGATATTCACTGCATGCCTCAGCACTCATTGGACTGCATACATCAAAATGTGTTACTTCCAACAAGTTGCTATCTTGTTCCATTTTACTGAAAACGAGGCTTTTCAGTCATCTTGCCCATGTGGTATGATTTGCATTTCTCAAGCGATTCAAAATCAAGTGAGTCCAAATGATCCATCTGCATGGAGTTTCTTCATGCATATACACCAATAGACATGGCTCGCATGTCTCAAACTTTTCAAAAACGAGTGAGTCCAAAGATCCATCAACATGGAGCTTCTTCATGCATTTTATACCAATATGACTTACATCGCAGTGCCACAAGTAAGTGGTACTATCATTACTCTCTTATATCTTTTGGCATGAAAATGTGTATCACTACGATCGAGATTCAATGAACCATTCTTTTTAGGTGCAAGACCATTGAAGGTATTATTCAAATAAATAGAGTAACCATTATTCTCCTTACATGAATAACCGTATTGCGATAGACATAATCCAATCATGTCTATGCTCAACGCAAACACCAAATAACAATTATTTAGGTTTAACACCAATCTCGATGGTAGACGGAGCAGGCGATGCTTGATCACATCAACCTTGGAAACACTTCCAACACACATCGTCATCTCACCTTTAGCTAGTCTCCGTTATTCCGTAGCTCTTTTATTTCGAGTTACTAACACTTAGCAACCGAACCGGTATCTAATACCCTGGTGCTACTAGGAGTACTAGTAAAAGTACACATTAACATAATGTATATCCAATATACTTCTATCGACCTCGCCAGCCTTCTCATCTACCAAGTATCTAGGGTAATTCTGCTCCAGTGGTTGTTCCCCTTATTACAGAAGCACTTAGTCTCGGGTTTGGGTTCAACCTTGGGTTTCTTCACTGGAGCAGCAACTGATTTGCCGTTTCATGAAGTACCCCTTCTTGCCCTTGCCCTTCTTAAAACTAGTGGTTTCACTAACCATCAACAATTGATGCTCCTTCTTGATTTCTACATTCACGGTGTCGAACATTGCAAATAGATCAAGGATCATTATATCTATCCCTGTTATGTTATAGTTCATCACGAAGCTCTAGTAGCTTGGTGGCAATGTCTTTGGAGAAACATCACTATCTCATCTGGAAGATCAACTCCCACTCGATTCAAGTGATTGTTGTACTCAGACAATCTGAGCACAAGCTCAAGATTGAGCTTTTCTCCCTTATTATGCAGGCTAAGAAAATCGTCGGAGGTCTTATACCTCTTGACGTGGGCACGAGCCTGAAATCCCAATTTCAGCCCTCGAAACATCTCATATGTTCTACGACATTTCAAAAATGTCTTCGGTGCCTCAATTCTAAACCATTTAACATTACCGAACTATCATGTAGTCATCAAAATGTGTATGTCAGATGTTCGCAACATCCACAGACCACGTTCGAGGTCCAACACACCGAGCGGTGCATTAAGGACATAAGCCTTCTACTGTCCGCATAATTGCTACTGTCAACTTTCAACTATATTTTCTCTAGGAACATATCTAAAACAGTAGAACTAAAGCGCGAGCTACGACATAATTTGCAAAAACCTTTTGACTATGTTCAGGATAAACAAGTTCATCTTATGAACTCCCACTCAGATAGACATCCCTCTAGTCATCTAAGTGATTACATGATCCGAGTCAACTAGGTCGTGTCCGATCATCACGTGAGACAGACTAGTCATCATCGGTGAACATCTTCATGTTGATCATATCTACTATACGACTCATGCTCGACCTTTCGGTCTCTTGTGTTCCGAGGCCATATCTGTACATGCTAGGCTCGTCAAGTCAACCTAAGTGTTTCGCGTGTGTAAATCTGGCTTACACCCATTGTATGTGAACGTTAGAATCTATCACACCCGATCATCACGTGGTGCTTTGAAACGACAAACTTTCGCAACGGTGCATAGTTAGGGGGAACACTTTATTGAAATTTTAATGAGGGATCATCTTATTTACTACCGTCGTTCTAAGCAAATAAGATGCATAAACATGATAAACATCACATGCAATCAAAAAGTGACATGATATGGCCAATATCATTTTGCTCCTTTTGATCTCCATCTTCGGGGCTCCACGATCATCATCGTCACCGGCATGACACCATGATCTCCATCATCATGATCTCAATCATCGTTTCTTCATGAAGTTATCTCGCCAACTATTACTTCTACTACTATGGCTACCGGTTAGCAATAAAGTAAAGTAATTACATGGCGTTGTTCAATGACACGCAGGTCATACAATAAATTAAGACAACTCCTATGGCTCCTACCGGTTGTCATACTCATCGACATGCAAGTCATGATTCCTATTACAAGAACATGATGAATCTCATACATCACATATCATTCATCACATTCTTTTGGCCATATCACATCACATAGCATACCCTGCAAAAACAAGTTAGACGTCCTCTAATTGTTGTTTGCATGTTTTACGTGGCTGCTATGGGTTTCTAGCAAGAATGTTTCTTACCTACGCAAAAACCACAACATGATATGTCAATTGCTATTACCCTTCATAAGGACCCTTTTCATCGAATCCGATCCGACTAAAGTGGGAGAGACTGGCACTCGCTAGCCACCTTATGCAACAAGTGCATGTCAGTCGGTGGAACCTGTCTCAGGTAAGTGTACGTGTAAGGTCGGTCCGGGCCGCTTCATCCCACAATACCGTCGAAACAAGATTGGACTAGTAACGGTAAGCATATTGAACAAAATCAACGCCCACAACTACTTTGTGTTCTACTCGTGCAAAGAATCTACACAATAGACTTAGCTCATGATGCCACTGTTGGGGAACGTAGCAGATATTCAAAATTTTCCTACGAGTCACCAAGATCTATCTATGGAGAAACTAGCAACGAGAGAGAGGGGAGTGCATCTACATACCCTTGTAGATCGCTAAGCGGAAGCATTCAAGAGAATGGGGTTGAAGAGTCGTACTCATCGTGATCCAAATCACCGGAGATCCTAGTGCCGAACGGACGGCACCTCCGCGTTCAACACACATACAGCCCGGGGACGTCTCCTCCTTCTTGATCCATCAAGGGGAGAGGAGAAGTTGAGGGAGAGATCCGGCAGCACGACGGCGTGGTGGTGGAGCTTGCAGTTCTCCGGCAGGGCTTCGCCAAGCACTACTACTACGGAGGAGGTATTGGGGAGGGAGAGGGCTGCGCCAGGGGCAAGGGTGAAGCTCCCATGCGCCTCCCCACTATATATAGGGGTGGAGGGGGCTGGTTTCTTGCCCTCCAAGTCCATTAGGGCGTTGGCAAAGGTGGGAGGAAAGAAATCCCATCATTTCCTTCCCCACTGATTGTTATCCCCCCTTTTTAGGGATCTTGATCTTATCCCTTCGGGATATGATCTTATTCCTTCTAAGGGGGGATCTTGGTGCGCCTTGACCAAGGGTGTGGGGCCTTTCCCCCACTACCCACGTTCATGTGGGACCCCCCATGCTGGTGGGCCCCACTCCGGAACCTTCTAGAACCTTCCCGGTACAATACCAAAAAATCCCGAACATTTTCCGGTGGCCAAAATAGGACTTCCCATATATAAATCTTTACCTCCGGACCATTCCGGAACTCCTCGTGACATCCGGGATCTCATCCGGGACTCTGAACAACATTCGGTAACTGCACACCAATTCCCGTAACAACTCTAGCGTCACCGAACCTTAAGTGTGTAGACCCTACGGGTTCGGGAATCATGCATACATGACCGAGACAGCTCTCTGGCCAATAACCAACAGCGGGATATGGATACCCATGTTGTCTCCCACATGTTCCATGATGATCTCATCGGATGAACCACGATGTCAAGGATTCAAGCAATCCCGTATACAATTCCCTTTGTCAAGCGGTATTGTACTTGCCCGAGATTCGATCGTCGGTATCCCAATACCTTGTTCAATCTCGTTACCGGCAAGTCTCTTTACTCATTCCGTAACACATCATCCCGTGATCAACCCCTTGGTCACATTGTGCACATTATGATGATGTCCTACCGAGTGGGCCCAGAGATACCTCTCCGTTACACGGAGTGACAAATCCCAGTCTCGATTCGTGCCAACCCAACAGACACTTTCGGAGATACCCGTAGTGCACCTTTATAGCCACCCAGTTACGTTGTGATGTTTGGTACACCCAAAGCATTCCTACGGTATCTGGGAGTTGCACAATCTCATGGTCTAAGGAAATGATACTTGACATTAGAAAAGCTCTAGCATACGAACTACACGATCTTTGTGCTAGGCTTAGGATTGGGTCTTGTCCATCACATCATTCTCCTAATGACGTGATCCCGTTATCAACGACATCCAATGTCCATGGTCAGGAAACCGTAACCATCTATTGATCAACAAGCTAGTCAACTAGAGGCTTACTAGGGACATGGTGTTGTCTATGTACCCAGACATGTATCTGAGTTTCCTATCAATACAATTATAGCATGGATAATAAACGATTATCATGAACAAGGAAATATAATAATAATGACTAATTTATTATTGCGTCTAGGGCATATTTCCAACAGTCTTCCTGCTGGCCTTTTGATCTTCATGCCTGGCTTTACTGCAGTTGAACTGAGCACCTTCTTGAGCACTACCTTCTTGGAAGTAGCCTCATCTTCTGCTGCCACATAGTCCTCATCCTTTGAGTCTGAGGTTCTCTTCCTTATAGCTCTTGTGGCTGCTTTGGGCAAATTGCTTGGAGTGCTTCTGCTCCCTTCATCTGAAGTACTTGAGGGACTAGTGCCCTCACTCATGTGAATCTGCTCTACTGACTTGTTCTGACTATCACTTTGGTCTGACATGCTGCAAATCACTGACTGCTGACCCTATGAATAGTTATAGATGAGACAGAGTGGATGAGCATCACAAAATGCAGAGATTTTTGCAAAAGAATGATTAAAAAACTTAGTTTTAGTTTCCACAGAAAGCATTTCGGATCTACCAATTTTCAAACTCGGTGATACCGAAGCAGTTTTGGAACCTAAACTAGTGAACTCGGTCAGACCGAGTCACAGTTCGGTGGCACCGAGACTGCTAGGGTTTCACAAAGTTCTAAAATCGGTCACACCGATTTGTAATTCTCGGTCAGACCGAGACTTACTAGTGCAATGGCGTTAGCCAAATAGGTGGGACCGAGTTTTTCAACTCGGTGGGTCCGAGATGGTTTCGGCGGAAACCTAACCCTAAATTTTCGAATCGCATCTATTCTAAGGATCACATTGACTGGATAGGAGTGTTTCAATCATGGCAAGATGCATTACGAACACAATGTGCTGAGAATCAGATGAGGAAAGCACTGTGATCGAGTTCATACCCTAGTTTGGCGGTGAACTCGCTACGGCGGCAACGACGGAGAAGAAATCCATTGACGGCGGCGGAGACCAGCGACAAGAGGCGGCTGGTGACGAAGTCTACGATCCATAGACCTAGTAGGCAGAGCAAGCTACGCGCGGGCGAAGGGGTTTGGAGGAATTTCCAAATTTTTGCCCGTGACTATATATATCCCGACACTGTCGGTGTGACCGAGTTGAACAACTCGGTGGCATAGAGATGCATAACTGTTAACAGTTACAGCAACTCGGTGTGACCGAAAAGTTCATATTGGTTGCACCGAGATTGAAAACCTAGATCGACTTAGTGATCTTGGTATGACCGAAATGGAGGAATCGGTCAGACCGAAAATCACAAAGAAGTTTTGGAAGTTTAAGTCTATGACAAATCGGGGACTCCGAGTGCTCCTCACACAGAGTGGTTCGAGTCTGACTTGATCAAATTTTGTGATGTAACATGAATAGAGTTTGAGACGAGAAAAGCATAGATAGCTAGAGAGGGTTTTTAGACATTCTTGTCCATCCACTTGGCCAAAGAAAAGGAAACCAATCAATCAAAACAACAAGTGGATGTCCTCGAATGAGTAAAATTTGCAACCAGCATGCTCACACAATAAAGTGACAAATGAAATATGTGGCAAAGCATGCACAACCAAAACTAGCATCTATCAAACAATTGGCAATGACTAGGTCATCTATATATGAGTATATTGACTTAGGAGTCAAATGAGAACATTTGATCATAGGTCATACTCATCGTTTAAGCTCAAGTGGGGTTACCACTTTTACATAATGCATTGATGTGTTCACACCATTAGAGTTGCTTTGA
Organism: Triticum aestivum; assembly: GCF_018294505.1. Taxonomy (NCBI): domain Eukaryota; kingdom Viridiplantae; phylum Streptophyta; class Magnoliopsida; order Poales; family Poaceae; genus Triticum; species Triticum aestivum. The sequence goes on from NC_057795.1 coordinate 542,168,929, forward strand.
CTCAATTCTTAGAGTTAAGCTCCCCCTAGATGTGAGATCCCCCCTTAGAGGGATGAACTAACCTTGGGTTTTGTCGATGATGACTTCATGTAGGTGTTGAAGATGTGAATGCTCAAAGTTGATGTAGATCATTTGGAGCAATCTTTTGGAGTGAGTTGCACTTTCAACATACCTACATGGGTTAGTCCCACAAGGAACAAAACAAGAATATCCATAGACATAGAGTGATGCACACACATGATGATGTCCATGAATTCATTTGGTTACCTTGTCCCTTGCCTTACCAACATGAGGGTTTGTGACTCCTTGAACTAGTGCAAGATGTGGAAGTTGATTGCACTTGCTCTTGCCGTAATGATATGAGTGAAGAATGTTGGCGGTGTCACCCTCAAGAACTCTCTAGTTCTTCTTCTTCGGGATCCACATCATCTTGATGGGAATCCTTGGAGTTGTGGTTGTACTTGATGAAGTAGAACTTGACGTAGTCTTGGGAACCCACTTGACCAAGGCCTTAGGTGCTTCTTCAAATGCATCAATCTCCTCTTGAAGCTTGTCCTTGCCTTTATGGTCTTGTGGTGGAAGATCATCTTGAGCTTGTGTTCCCTTGAAAGAAGTAGGATCATACTTCTCTTGTTGAGGAACAAACTTCGTCTTGGGGTATTGATCTTCTTCCCACTCAACTCCATTGGCATTGAACTTTCGTTCAAAACCAACACCTTGATTCTTCCGGTGCCTTCCTTGCTTGCGTACAATTTCCTCGAATTGCTTACTCCCGACAAGGCTCTTGTATACACCTTTCTCTATAATTCCCTTCAATAAGCTATTTTCTTGCTCAAGTGTAACTTGGCTAAGAGAATCATGATTGGAATCAAGAGAACTACTAGAAGCAACAATATTTGATTTAGCATTGTTATTGCTACTACTAGAGGAAGAATCTTTCTTGTTCTTATTACTAGACTTGACTTGAGGCATGTAAGTTGATAAGAGTAAACACTTGGCAATATAAGAAGAACTTTTCTTGCGAAGATCATCATTGATTGCCTTTAAGAACTCATGCTCTTGCTCAAGATTGAGATTTTCAAAGCGTAACTTCTCATGAGCCCTTAAAAGTTCTCGATGATTTTCGAAGATAGTTTCATGAGCTAACTTAAGAGTGTTTAGTTCTTTAGTTAGAAGCTCAATCTTCTCCTTATCATTGTCATTCGTTTTATCTTGTTTAGCATGATTAATTGACGTTTTATCATAGTATTCATCACTAGAGTTGTCAACAAGTAAATCATCATCACCTAGCAAGTCATCTTCATCACTATCAACATACTCGGGATGTGTTACCTTTGGACCTTTGGCCATGAAGCATCTTCCAATTCCTTCATTTGGTGAGTCAAATATGTCATAGGAGTTGGTTGACACAAGTGCTAGACCAGCAACACCTTCATCTTGAGTATGTTCAGAGTCGGAGTGATAGCTTCTCTCGGAGTGATGTTCAGAGTCGGAACCGGATACCCATTCACCAACATGAGCTTGATGTCTTCGTTTTGTGTAGCTCTTTGATGACTTGTCCTTCCTTTCCGAATCTTTGCTTCTCCGTGAGGGTCTTCGTTCATAACGATCATCTCTACTCCTTCTCTCTCTTGGCGGTGATTCTTCTCTTCTACTTCTTTTTGGAGAATCTTCTCTTCTTTTGTAGGGTGCCATACACTCATTGGAATAGTGTTCGGGTCTCCCACAATTGTAGCAGTTGCACTCTCGACTGGAAGATCTCTTGTCATTGTAGGACCTTGACTTAGAGCTTCTTTCTTTGCTTCTACTCTTGTAGAATTTTTTGAAATTCTTCACCATTAAGCTCAATTCTTCATTGAAGGTTTGTTTCTCACTTGATGATGTGGGGGCTTCACATGAGGCTTTGTAAGCACCACTTGACTTGTTGTGAAGTTCCTCCTTATCCTTGAGTGACATCTCATGAGCAACAATTCTACCAATGACCTCCGTTGGCTTGAGATTCTTGTAATTGGGCATCATTTGGATCAATGTGCACACGGTATCATATTTTCCATCCAATGCTCTTAGGATCTTCTTGATGATGAATCTGCCGGTCATCTCTTCACTCCCTAAGCCAGCAATCTCATTTGTGATAAGAGCAAGCCTAGAGTACATTTCAGCGACACCTTCACCATCCTTCATTTTGAACTTGTCAAGCTGACTTTGGAGAACATCCAACTTGGATTCCTTGATGGAGTCGGTACCTTCATGCATATCAATCAAAGTGTCCCAAATTTCCTTTGCATTCTCAAGACGGCTGATTTTGTTGAATTCTTCGGGGCACAATCCGTTGAAGATGATATCACAAGCTTGAGCGTTGTATTGCAGCATCTTCAATTCTTCCGCATTAGCTTCACGGTTCGGCTCTCTCCCATCAAAGAATTCACCTTGCAAGCCAATACAAATAATAGCCCAAACGGCGGGGTTATGTCCGAGAATATGCATTTTCATCTTATGCTTCCAACTAGCAAAATTAGTTCCATCAAAGTAAGGACCTCTACAGTGATAATTTCCCTCGCTAGATGCCATACTCTCCTAGGTTGTGAAACCAAGGCTATGACCACCGAAAGCTATAGAAACCAAAGCAAATGCAGACCAAGGCTTCGATACCACTTGTAGCACCTTGAAGTATGTCTAGAGGGGGGTGATTAGACTACTTGACCAATTAAAAACTTAACCTTTTCCCAATTTTAGAGTTTGGCAGATTTTAACAATCTTTGGACAAGTCAAGCAATCATCACACAAATCAAGCAAGCATGCAAAGAGTATATAGGCAGCGGAAATTAAAGCATGCAACTTGCAAGAAAGTAAAGGGAAGGGTTTGGAGGATTCAAACGCAGTTGGAGACACGGATGTTTTTGGCGTGGTTCCAATAGGTGGTGTTATCGTACATCCACGTTGATGGAGACTTCAACCCACGAAGGGTAGCGGTTGTGCGAGTCCACGGAGGGCTCCACCCAAGAAGGGTCCACGAAGAAGCAACCTTGTCTATCCCACCATGGCCGTCGCCCACGAAGGACTTGCCTCACTAGCGGTAGATCTTCACGAAGTAGGCAATCTCCTTGCCCTTACAAACTCCTTGGTTCAACTCCACAATCTTTGTCGGAGGCTCCCAAGTGACACCTAGCCAATCTAGGAGACACCACTCTCCAAGAAGTAACAAATGGTGCGTTGATGATGAACTCCTTGCTCTTGTGCTTCAAATGATAGTCTCCCCAACACTCAACTCTCTCTCATATGATTTGGATCTGGTGGAAAGAAGATTTGAGTGGAAAGCAACTTGGGGAACGCTAGAGATCAAGATTCATATGGTGGGAATGGAATATCTTGGCCTCAACACATGAGTAGGTGGTTCTCTCTCAGAACAGGTAAGTTGGAAGTGTAGGTTTGTTCTGATGGCTGTCTCCATGAATGAGGAGGAAGTGGAGGGGTATATATAGCCTCCACACAAAATCTAACTGTTACACACAATTTACCAATCTCGGTGGGACCGAATCAACAAACTCGGTCAGACCGATTTAGTAAACCTAGTGACCGTTAGGATTTTTGGTGGGACCGAAATGCAACTCGGTAGGACCGATATGGTTAGGGTTAGGGCATAACGTAATCTCGGTGAGACCGATTACACAAACTCGGTGAGACCGATTTCGGTAATTAGCTAACCAGAGAGTTGGTCAGGTAAACTCGGTGGGACCGATTTGCTCTTTTCGGTGAGACCGAAATGTTACAAAAGGGAAACAGAGAGTTTACATTGTAATCTTGGTGGGACCGATCGCTCAGTTCGGTTAGACCGAAACGTTACGAAGGGAAACAGAGAGATTACAATCCCATCTTGGTGAGACCGATTTGCCTAGGGTTTGTGGCAGTGGCTATGACATTTGAACTCGGTGGGGCCGGATAGAAAGAATTAGTGTGACCGATTTTGGCTTTAGGTTTAGGTCAAATGAGGATGTGAGAAAGTAGTTGAGGGTTTGGGAGCATATCACTAAGCACATGAAGCAAGAGGCTCATTAAGCAACACCTCATCCCTCCTTTATAGTATTGGCTTTTCCTATAGACTCAATGTGATCTTGGATCACTGAAATATAAAATGTAGAGTCTTGAACTTTTGAGCTTGAGCCAATCCTTTGTCCTTGATATTTTGAGGGATCCACTTTCATCATCCATGCCATGCCATTCATTGAGCTTTCTTGAAATAATAGTCTTGGAATAGCATTAGCTCAATGAGCTATATGTTGTTATGAATTACCAAAACCACCTAGGGATAGTTGCACTTTCAAACTTCTTGATTGCCTTGCTTTTGGTTTAACTGACTGTCTCGCTCTTTCGTATTGCTATTGATTTAAACTTGTTGTACTGGGTTGATCCGTCTTGTGCAATCATTCTAATTTCCATTTGGTAAGGGCTCATCCATCTCAAGCAGTCATTCCAAGTCCCATTTGACAACATCAAATGGTTTGTTTAAGCGTGTGGACAATATGTTGGGCCGGGCACCACGCGCCAAGGCGCGTTTCCAAGGAGAGTTTAGTGAGAACAACCAAAGGAGGAATAAGCTCAAGACATGTTTAGCAGCTTCTACTAAGTAAGCCCCCCTAAACCTTCAAATCCAAATAAAACAAAATTTCAAGAGTATGTTCTCCACATATGAAACAGATAAATGCTGACATGCTTGCTGCATCTCATCCGATTGCAGGTCCAGAAGTTAAAGGACACGCTTGTGAATCATGGACAACCTCGGCCTGGTATGGGGGCTCGAGTTTCAGCTCTTGCTTGGCTTTAGCTGCAAACATGGAACTTCAATTCACCTAGAACGAATTGGATCCTTGTGCCAATTATTGTAGTGATTGGAGGCCCATTGTGTGTGACCATGATGTAGGAATTCACTCTAGGATCTGAGAATAATTTGTTGATCCTGTTTGGAAGATAGTGGTTCAATAGTGATTTTAACCACTTATTTTTTTTCTTTTGCTGTGTTATGTATGGAGATGCAGATAGTGGTTTTAGTTTTGGTAGTTTGAACTGCTATTGATTATGTTATTGCAAGTGGTCCTTGCTCAGCATGGTGACTGAGGGAGTCCCGGACTAGGGGGTGTTCGGACAGCCGAACTATCATCGTCGGCCGGACTCCAAGACTATGAAGATACAAGATTGAAGACTTCGTCTCGTGTCTGGATGGGACTTTCCTTGGCGTGGAAGGCAAGCTTGGCGATACGGATATGTAGATCTCCTACCATTGTAACCGACTCTGTGTAACCCTAGCCCTCTCCGGTGTCTATATAAACCGGATGGCTTTAGTCCGTAGGACGAACAACAATCATACCATAGGCTAGCTTCTAGGGTTTAGCCTCCTTGATCTCGTGGTAGATCTACTCTTGTAATACCCACATCATCAATATCAATCAAGCAGGACGTAGGGTTTTACCTCCATCAAGAGGGCCCGAACCTGGGTAAAAACATTGTGTCCCTTGTCTCCTGTTACCATCCGCCTAGACGCACAGTTCGGGACCCCCTACCCGAGATCCGCCGGTTTTGACACCGACATTGGTGCTTTCATTGAGAGTTCCTCTGTGCCGTCGCAATCAGGAGGGATGCCTTTTCCCGTCTTTAAAGACGGTGCCGTCATCAAGGGAGCTTTGGCCACCAGCCAAACTATCCGGCTGGGCGATTTTCTTATGACCGCCAGTTCGGCCACCGCTCCAACAATGACCTCTCAGGTCATCAAAAGAGATCTTCACGTCAACTCGGAATTCGCTGAGCAGCTAGATCCGACAGAGCTCTCCTCTGTAAATGAGCTCTTGGATCGCATCGCCGCCCTGGGAGTCACTACAGACCATGATCAGATTGGGCTTAAAACCGATCTAAGAGAAATTAACTCTCCCAGGCTACCCACCATGTTGTTGTGGTAGAGGAACAACGCGGCGACTCTTCTTCTATGTTAAAAACCAGTTATGTCTGGATTCTTGATCCCTCCATGCCGGATTCCCGCGGAGGGACGAACGTCAATCAAGTACTGAACCTAAAGTCAGGCATCGGACCAGATCCGTTGGATAACATCCAACAATCCAAGCTTCCAAATCCGGAAACTTCTCGACCTTTGAGCCTTAGATTGGGCAGGGTTCCGAATTTAATTCCGCCCGCCCACCCAAACATAAGCGATCTATCTCGAATACGGCAAGAGCCCGATGAAACAGTACATCATTACTGGGCCAGATTCCTCTTGGTTATGGACAGGATAAATGACTGCCGTGAGGAAAGCACAATCTCAATTTTCTGCAACAATTGCACGGACAAGGGAATCATGAACACCATAAGTCGTCGCGAAGTTACACGCTTCGCCGACCTGGCGACCATAGTACAAAAATACTGTGCGATGGAGAGTGCCTGGAAAACCGAAACCAGGTTTTGGGACAATCTGGCCCTGAACACAACCCTAGTTCGAAATAAAAGGGTGCGTCATACTCAAGCACCTGGGTTAAAAACCAAAAAGCAAAAACCCCCTAAAGGGTACGGAACCGTACTGGAGGGATGACTCAACGGACCCTGTAAAATCCATAATACAGAGGGCGCCACTCCAACACATAGCCTTCGAGCATGTTGGATACTACGGCAGGTGGCCAAAAGTGGCGAAGGTTTTCTAGCCCCGGGTAACCAGCCCAACAGTACCAGTACGGTATTAACAGTCTTCGAGACTTTCGCATCAAATAATATGCGGAAACGAACAATCCGTAGCCTCGCCAAAGTCTACCAAGTAGCAACAGCAAATCCATGGAGCGACACGGCTATCACCTTCAATGCCAGCGACGAACCTAAATTCTGAACAGCCCGAGCACCAGCCGCATTGGTCCTCAGTCCGATAGTGGACGGCTTTCGTCTCACCAAGGTACTCATGGATGGTGGCAGTGGATTAAACCTCATCTACGAGGAAACCCTCCAAAAAATGGAAATTTACTGGAGCCGCATTGAGCGAAGCAGCACAACCTTTAGAGGAATAATCCCTAGTCGGGAAGTACGCTGCACAGGAAAAATCACACTAGATGTAGTGTTCGGCTCACCAGACAATTACAGGTCCGAGGAGGTCACATTCCAAGTGGCCCCGTTCGGCAGCGGATATCACGCCTTGTTAGGGCGAGAGGCATTCACAATTTTCCAAGCTATACCCCATTACGGGTACATGAAGCTTAAAATGCCCGGGCCCAATGGAATCATCACTCTTGTTAGTGATCCAGATATAGCACTCCGCGCTGAAAATAAGACAACTGCACTAGCCCTAGAGGCACTATCCGAAGCCCTAGCGGCAGAGGAACTCACTGCGCTGCGCTCCACGGTGGATAGGGACGATGTGATACTCGATAAGAGATCTAAGTCCACCTCTTTTAAACCAGCAGACGAAATAGTCAAATTCCAGGTCCATCCAACGGACCCCACAAAGATGGCCTCCATTGGGGCATAATTAAACCCTGATGTAGAAGCTGCACTACGCGAATTCCTTCGGGAAAATTGGGACATTTTTGTCTGGCACCCTTCAGACATGCCAGGAATCCCACGCAGGCTGGCAGAACACAACCTAAATATCCTAAAAGGATTCAAGCCAGTCAAACAGGCTCTTCGGTGATTTTCCGAACCCAAAAGATAGGCAATGGGAGAGGAGCTAGCCAAACTCTTAGAAGCCGGATTCATCAGAGACATAAAACATCCAGACTGGCTAGCAAACCTGGTAATGGTACCAAAAAAGGACAAATCCTGGCGCCTTTGTGTCGATTTCAAAGACCTTAACAAGGCCTGCCCAAAGGATCCTTTCCCCCTCCCCCGCATCGACCAAATCATCGATGCTACCGCAGGGCACAATTCATTGTGCTTCCTCGATGCATACTCCGGATACCATCAAATCAAGATGGCGAAGAAAGACCAGGTCGCAACGGCATTCATTACTCCATACGGACCATTCTGCTTCAACACCATGCCCTTCAAACTCAAAAACGCCGGCGCAACATATCAGCGCATGATTTAGACATGTCTGGCTACCCAGATAGGCAAAACAGTGGAGGCATACATAGACGATGTGGTCATTAAGACCAAACACGTCGAAACTCTAGTAGACGATTTGAGGCTTACATTCGATAACCTCCGAGCATACGAAAAGCACAACTGGAGTCCTTCAAAGGTGTATCTCCAAAGAGGAAGGGCGAAATCTCCTGGCTGAAATTCACGCCGGACTCGGCGGGCACCACGCCGCAGCACGGGCCCTTGTAGGCAAGGCCTTCCGTACAGGATTTTATTGGCCGACAGCCCGGGCAGATGCTCAGGACCTAGTCCAACGATGCGTCGGTTGCCAGCTCTTTGCTAATCAAAGCCACATGCCACCCACCGCCCTCAAAACTATACCCATCACTTGGCCGTTCACGGTCTGGGGGCTTGACATGGTTGGACCCCTTAAAGGGGGAACCCACAAGCAAAAATACTTATTGGTCATGGTGGAAAAATTCACCAAATGGATAGAGGCCAAGCCGGTTAAAATGGCCGAATCCGGACCTGTGATAGACTTCATATCCGGGGTAGTACACCGTTTTGGCGTCCCCCACAGCATCATCACTGATAACGGCACAAATTTCACGGCCCACGAGGTTAAACTCTGGTGCATAAACATGGGCATCAAGCTCGACTACGCTTCAGTCTATCACCCGCAAACTAACGGGCAAGTCGAACGAGCAAACGGTCTAATCATGAGCGGCATTAAACCCAGATTATGCGATCCCTCACGGAATCTAACACGCACTGGGTAGAGGAGCTCGACTCTGTACTCTGGGGGCTGCGGACCACGCCAAACCGCACTACCGGATTCACACCATTTTTTATGGTATACGGTGCAGAGGCAGTTTTGCCCTGCGATATAATTCATGACTCACCTCGCGTGCGCATGTACGAAGAAAGAGAAGCCGAGTTGGATCGGCAGGACAGTTTGGACGCCTTAGAGGAGGAGCGCGACGTGGCAAAATCCCGTTCCGCATTCTATCAGCAGCAGGCTCGAAGATATCAAAGCAGGGAAGTACGGGCCAAAACTAACAATGTTGGCGAGCTAGTTCTACGCCTGTCGGACAAGAAAAAGGACAAACTTAAGCCCAAATGGGAAGGTCCCTTCATCATCGACCAAGTCCTTACCGGCGATGCATACCGTCTATGCAACGCATCTAACAACCGACTCGAGCCGAACCCATGGAACGCAGCCCGTCTCCGAAGATTCTATGCCTAAGCGCCGGACTCAGAGTTCGTCTCCTTCCTCCGTCCACCTTTCATATTTTTTCGCTGTCTTTTGTTTCCCTCCTTTTTCCTCCCTCTTTCAATAAAAGCCTTCGAGGGCTGATCTGCGCATTGTTCGCACACACTCGATGTGCTACTCGCACTCGTTATACCTGGGGGCTTCTTTAACAGAAGCTTATTTATGCAGGCTTAATGCCCAACACATGTGTCATACTTCCGCATGTACCTTTTACTCACCATTATATGCATCGATATGACTTAAGTTTTGGCCAAGCTGGGTTGCCTGGCTCCTGTGCTTACCCCTACGTTCCCGATTGTTCGGCTAGGAGGTAAAGGGAGCACCTCTGCGATTGTTACTGCCGGGTCAGCCGGATGTGTACCTCAGACTGGGTGAAGCCGAAGGCTAGCGTTCTTAAGGGAATATTCGGTCGGTGACTTGAAAGATGATTTATTACTTATTTATTTATCTGCCCCCAGATGCTTTTTCTGCTCTTTTTGCAGTCTGGACATGCACTTTAGGGCATGCCTCCCAGGGAAAGGAACCCCTAACGGAACTATTCTCCCTGGAAGATGTTTCTTACTAACCATGTAATATAACATAGCTAGTTGGGCACTTGTCTGATAAAGCACTTATGACCCCTACGCCTGGTCTCCATGCATGCCCCGGTTTTTGTATAACCGTGAGGGTATTCGGACACACTCCAGACTATTGGGTCCCGAGGTTGAAGCGAAAAGGTCCGCAAAGACAAACAATCTACAATCCGGCTAGAAGGCATTTTACATGTCATTTTAAATTACATCGTCAAACTGACTGATTGTACTCCTCTTCAATCCCATCTAACAGGCTGTCTAGTTTACAGTCCCCTTGGGAATATTTCGCGGCCAACTCTACTTGGCCGTACATCAGGCTCACGGGGATCTCCTTCCCATCAGGCCCCACAGGTCCGACCTCGGCCATGTGGTTTGGATCAGCCTTCGTGTACCGCGTCTTCACCATGCCCCAGGCCTCCCTGGCGCCTTGCCGGCAGGCCGATATCTTCCACAGACGGAAGCGCTGCCGTACTCCCTGAAGCTTCTCAGCAAGCCCTCCAAGACCCTCGGGTAGGGAGACGGAAGGCCATAAGGCCTGAACGACGCCGCTCATCGCCTGCTGGACATGTTCGTGCAGTTGTAGCAGCTCGGGAAGAAGGTCACCCGTGGAACCAGGAATTTCCTCCGCCGGACAACCCGTGAGCACACCTACAGACACATTTCTGTCAATTGACTTCCTCGCCGAACTCTTCTTTTCAGAAGAGTTTGCTCAAGCACTTACTATAAATGCCGCGATGAAGCCGCTGATTCTCCTTTACGGAGTTAGACAGCTGGACCCGAACACTTTTTAGTTCTTCGCCCAGCTGGGTGTTGGCATCTTGGAGTTTGTTCCTCTCCTGCTGCACCCTCATAAGCACCTTCTCGCCGGCCTTGAGCTGGCGCAACAGATGTTGCTTGTTCGGATCTAGTCCGGCACCCTCTGCAATATTATTGTCAGACTAAATGCACACGCCGCACTTCATAAACTACTTATCTTTTCGAAATATGTATTACCAGAGGGGGTCTCTGTGGCTCCCCCGGTGGCGGCTAGTGCGGCCTCAAGTTGGGCCTTGCATTCTTGAAGCTCCTGGTATAGGTGGGTATTCTTCTCCGTCAGATCCTGCATAACAAATGATCCTTAAATCAGTTAGTTTAACTACTTTAAGTCTCGGGGGCTACTGGCATATATAGCTATTAAAATTCCCCACCCGTATGTCTTTCACATACTGCTCCGTGGCTCTGGTTAAACCATCTTGAGCAGCACGGAGGTGCGCGTCTCCCGCATTAAAGGCATTCAACACCTCGGGGGAGAAACACGCGTCACGAAGAACTGTCCGACGGTGCCTGTGATTCATGGCGCTCTCCACCTCAGACCTGGTGGCGGACAACCTGTCGGCATCCTCCGTTGGAGGAGAATCCGGCTCACACCTTGCGCTCGCCTCCCCCTCCGGACCAGGTGTTGGAGCCTGGCTGGCGGAGGCCTGGTTGGCAACCTCCCCGGGCATAGTCCGGCGAGCGTTCTTTCTCCTGGAAGAATCATGAGCATTAATATACCCCCCAGGAGTCTTTCCCTTAAAGACAATGGTGTGCCATACCTTTGCAGCAATGTTTCGATTCGCGCCACACTTCTCTTCCGCCTGCTGGGCCGCACTGACCCTGGTTGGTCAGTCGCCGCGGGCTCGGCTTCCCGCCGTAAAGGCACCTCCTGTGAAGCACCATTGGTACACGGTGGTCAGAAATAAGCATTAAAAAGTAATGGTGTCAGGACTTCGGTCGTACTCACCTGGGAAGCCGGAGATAAACCGGGGTAGTCAGCCGTAATGGCGACTAGAGCATTGTCTATGCTGAGCTGGTGGAACACCCCGTCAATCAGTTCCACCATTATGTCCGGATCCTCTTCGGAGGCCGGGTCAAGGGATCTTCCCGGATCCTCGGGTTGTGGAGTCGGGCTTTCTATGCCCTCCACATCCCGGCGCAGTTCCTGCGTCGAAATCATAAAGTAAGACACTTATCTTTGAAAGCACGGATCGGATACATAAATGTTCGCTTACCCAGCTCTGAGGGTTATTCATGGAGAATCCATTCAATGGACTCGTGCGGAGGAAGTCCTTCCTCTCCCCCTTGTACAAGACGGACAGGATCTTCACCAGATCGGCGGCCGATCCCGGCCCCTTGCGGCCATGACGGGTGGCGTCATTCTCCCCGTTGAAATCCCACATGGGGTGGCCCCTATATTGGAGCGGCTGCACCCCTTGCATAATGCATGTGGCCATGACTCCAATCATGGTCAGTCCGGAATGGGCCAGTAACCTTATCCGGCCCATCAGATATTGGACGCTCCTATCATCCTCCCGTTGAGGGCTCCGCGGGCGCCAACTCAGGCGTTTTCTCATAGGAGCGTTGCTAAACTCTGGGAGGCCGATCCGAACTGGATCCGGCAGCGGGGCGTCTTCCATATAGAACCATTTCGGAGGCCAGTCTTCGGATGCCTTCTTGGGTGTTCCGAATAGATATCCGGTCCCAGCGATGCGCCATATTTCGGCTCCGCCCACTTGATATATCGACCCCTCGTGAGAACGGGGTACGAGGCAAAACAATCTCTTTCACAGTGCAAAATGGGGCTCGATGCCCAAGAACAGCTCGCAAAGAGCTACAAAGCCCGCGATGTGCAAGATGGAGGCAGGTGTGAGGTGGTGAAGTTGAAGTCCATAGAACTCCAGGAGCCCCTGGAGAAACGGATGTATGGGAAATCCGAGTCCCCTTATTAGGTAGGGGAAGAAGCATACCCGCTCTCCTTTGGAGGGATTGGGGACGCTCTCCGCCTGCTTCCCACCCTTGTAGGTGGCCAGTCCGGCTCGAACCGGAACCATAAAGGCTGGGGGAAGATATCCCTCTGCTTGGAGCGTCACTAACTCGCTATGCGGGACCGAACATCTCCTCCAATCTCCTGGCTGAGGACTGGGAGCGCGAGAGGAGGAGCCGCGTCGACTGTCCATGTTGGAATGGATTTTTGTCAGATGCGCTTCGATGAGAACTTGCGGAAGGAGGATGGTGTGATTCGGATCTGGATCCTCGCCTCTCTTATAGGCAGCTTATTCGCATAGCTAGGGGGTAAAATGTAAAAATACCCTGGCTTTTCGCATTCATACGACACGTGGAAGAGGGCCATTATTGGACGTAGAAGCCAAGGAGCGCAACATTTATAAGGAAACCGGACACTGTTCGGTAAACACATGGAATATGGAGGAGAACCCGCCTTGCAAACGCCAAACACAATATACGCGCCAGACTCGTCGTCATTGAAGCTTGGTTCGGGGGCTATTGAGGGAGTCTCGGACTAGGGGGTGTCCGGACAGCCGAACTATCATCGTCGGCCGGACTCCAAGACTATGAAGATACAAGATTGAAGACTTCGTTCCGTGTCCGGATGGGACTTTCCTTGGCGTGGAAGGCAAGCTTGGCGATATGGATATGTAGATCTCCTACCATTGTAACCGACTCTGTGTAACCCTAGCCCTCTCCGGTGTCTATATAAACCGGATGGCTTTAGTCCGTAGGACGAACAACAATCATACCATAGGCTAGCTTCTAGGGTTTAGCCTCCTTGATGTCGTGGTAGATTTACTCTTGTAATACCCACATCATCAATATCAATCAAGCAGGACGTAGGGTTTTACCTCCATCAAGAGGGCCCGAATCCTGGGTAAAAACATTGTGTCCCTTGTCTCCTGTTACCATCCGCCTAGACACACAGTTCGGGACCCCCTACCCAAGATCCGCCGGTTTTGACACCGACAGTGACCTCAAGAATGCCTCTTGAAAATTAGCATCCTTATTATGAGATTGAGGCGATGTAAACTTGAATTCTAAACCAACTTTGTGCTCTTAGAGAAATATGTACTGAGTTTATTTCTTTTGGATTTGTTGGGTTGGATCAAGGCTCTTGTATTTTATAGGGCAATGCATTATATCACTGATGTTCTGCATATATGATTGCAACATGTGCTAAACTCGCCTTTCTACTACCGCTTGGCCAAGTTGTTGGGACCGGCACCCTCGGGCCAAGGCGCGCTGCCGATCTAGTGATAGAAAATTGCTGCTCCATTTAGACCCTGTGATCCTCTGAGATCACGACCCAGTGACCCCTCGTCCCCCTCCCGACCCCGTGCAGTTGCCGCCGAGCCGCACCGGGCGGCCACCACCCAACCTCCCCTCGTACTCCGCGCACCTCCCCTCCCTCCGCCGCCGCCGGCAACGTCGTCGGGCGAAGGCCCTGTGGCGCGGCGGCGGCGGACCTCCTCTGGCGGCCTGAGATCTGAGGCGGCGGCGGCCTGACCTGGACCTCCTTTCGACGAGGATGGCGAGCAGCGGCGACCGGGGTGCGTTGGGGGGGGGGGTCTTTTGCAGCCGGCGGGATTGGTAGGAGATGACGACACAGGTGGCCGGGGCGCATCCCGGGCTCGATCTGGGACCTTCGGGTCTAGGCGGGCGGCTGTTGTTTCGTCCTTGATCTGCTGCATCTCGTCGGCTTCGGCGATGGCTCGCGGTGGCACTCCAGGTCTGCTCGCATCACGAGGATTATGGTTATGGTGGTCATCTCCTACGTCGGAGGTGGTCGGCCTGAGGCTGGGTGATCGGATTTCCAGATCTGTAATCTAGTCCCGGCTGCGAGTCGGGGAGACATAGTTGCCGCTGAAAACTGAGCCGACGACAGACGATGGGTTGATGAAGGCATCGTCTGTAAGTACTATCGACCCACTCGTGCTGCTCCGGGGGAAACCATAGGATCTGGTTTTCCAGATCGGACGATGGCGGCACTGCGGTGTCGTTTCTCTCTTGGGAGCATCTTTTGTGGAGTAGCGCTGGAAGTAGAGGTAGGAGGTGGAGCGGCTTCGTCTTCCACGGAGCTTCGGTGAAGATGTTACGTCATGTCTGGCCGACGGGTGCTACGCTTTGTCATGCCTGGTCGGCAGGTGCTACGCACGACAGATCTTTCAGAGACTTCAAACTGTGTCGGCTGGTGGTACTTGGCGGCACGGTGCTGAGGTGTACCGGCGGCAACTGCGACGTGCTCAGCAGTTCGCGTGCAGGGCGGTGGTGACGTTGGACGCAGTGGTGACGTCGGCGACAGCTAGATCGAGCAAAGATGATGCGTCGGTACAACTCTGAAGATGAAGTGGTGGTAGTTAGCGGCGGCGGCCTCTGAGAGAGCGCCGGACCGGTGTGTGCCCCATACCCCGACAAGTGGCTTGGTTGTGGGGCCTTGGGTCTTAGATGTTAGGCTTTGCTACGAGGTCTGTGGTATTAGGCCCGGACTATCAGCATCCCTTCAATGTCGTAATAGAAGCAGCGACAGATGTTGCCTAGACGGTGGCTTCAATGCCGTATTTTTTTATAAGGTCTTTTGTGAATAATTAATAAAATGGCTGCATGCATCGCACAGATCCTGAGGCCGGGGGTCTTTCTCCTTTCTAAAAGAAAAAATTGATAGAATGCACTGCATCCTGGATTATACTCTCTTGGAAACTCCCAGGCTCGCAGCTGCTGGTAAATCACGAGCTCAATCATAGGGCGCAAAAGATAGCACTAGTAGTACACCTTAAAGATCCATATCAAACTCCACAAGGTTTTATGAGGCCATGCGTTTTCACCGGAAAGGAAAAGCAAAAGCGACGTCTTATCTGTGGGTCGATGAGGGGGATTAATTTGGTCTCAAGAGTCAAGACTCAAGAATGATG
The DNA here is from genome assembly GCF_018294505.1 of Triticum aestivum. Lineage (NCBI taxonomy): Eukaryota > Viridiplantae > Streptophyta > Magnoliopsida > Poales > Poaceae > Triticum > Triticum aestivum. The sequence goes on from NC_057795.1 coordinate 542,184,531, forward strand.
GCGCCTGCACTGCACGTACGCGCGTACCAGTTGCCTTCAACTCACACATTAATCATTGGATCATCTGTGCTTGGGTACCATTTTCACTTTGCCAACGCTTCATCTCCAGCCTTCTTGGTGCCGATCCTTCGGCTGCAATAAACCTTGCAATCGGCCCACTCATGAGCAGTTGCTGAGCTTGGCCCCATTGAGCTTTTCTTGGCTGTAAAGAGCTTTGGTACCTTAAGCATGTACGAGATCCAATCTAACAAATGAAAAGGGACCAATAAGTTTAACCATTTTACCTAATAAAGATTAATTTCTGATGTAAACTCAGACAATCAACACTGATAAAGGCAGGCAAAGCTGGAATGAAGGTATATGCAGAAGTGCAAAACAGTAAACCATATTGAGACTGCAACAAGTTTTACTTAATCCTTGAATTTCAACTATGGACATCTTTTGTTAGTCAGTGTCAAAACCATCTACTCCCTCCGTTCCTAAATATAAGTCTTTTTTAGACATTTCAAATGGACTACAATATACAGATGTATATAGACATGTTTTAGAGTGTAGATTCACTCATTTTGCTCCGCATGTAGTCACTTGTTGGAATCTCTAGAAATACTTATATTTGGGAACGGAGGGAGTATATTTGATTTCTTGCATGGAGACAATTTTGACATGTGGCTTCCCGATTACAGAAATTTGAGAAAAAAATAAGCAAACTTGAAAAGTATGTTTTCTCAAAGAAGCGATTAAATATTCTAGCATAAAATATATGTCCATGTAAAACCCATGCATTATTATATGTTCAAAATGATTCATTTTTTCATTTCCCTTTTTCAAGCATCAAATCTTCAAAACAATTTCCAGATTTTATTATTTTCTTATATCCTTCAATTATATTTTTGATCATTTGGTCATAATTAGTTTAAAATTGGAGCGTTCAATAATTTTTTATTATCATAAATAACTAGGTTTTAATTGAAAAATTGTTCCTGCTTTCCCAAATCCTCAAATTATTTGGATTTTCTAAAACAACATCTTTTTTTGTTTCCTTATTTTCATTTTTTCATGATAACTTGGGTTACCACTATCTTGAGAGTAGAGGGCACTAAACTTACACCACTGTGACAATCATGGTACAAAGTATCGGCTTCTTGTCGGGTTGGCTTTGATATATAGAATATTAGATATCGGGCCATATATTAGACAATATGAGTTATATCAAAGAAAATGTATCTATTTTTTCATTATTCTTCTCCAAACCATGTCCTTTTAGTACCAAAAATATACTATCTGAGTGCTTGTGCAGAAAAAATACGATACGATGTTTGTCAAGAAATAATTGAAGAAAGACTAAAAAAATCCCTACTCTAATAATTTTTTATTTATGCACATTTACAAATAATTATGCATGATTTTGATAAATTAATGAATTCTTAATATATAATCTTATTTTAAACATTTTAGAAAGGAAATTCTCATTTGTGTATTAATTGGTCAATATAGGTGGATGTATAGTGTCAAATTACCGGTCATATGTTTAAATATAACAGTTTGTATCGGTTGATATCAATACAAGTGATATTTACAAGATACAAATGCTATATCTACATCGGTAAAAGAAACCGACTATCAGCCTAGATTTAGATTTAGAAGCATGGTAGTAGTCAGCACAAAAAATGAAGGTTTTTGTTTGTTGTTGTTGTAGAAACGATAGATTATATTTATCTTCTTCTACTTAAAAAACACGCAAGGTTTCGTTGTGCACCCTTTCTTTTGTCCATCCTCCCCATCCCCCCACCTCCCCCGTTTTTGATTTTGTTGATTTTCTTTCCATCGGTTTTTCCTGAGAACTGTCTTGCTTTTTTGCTGAGCTAACAAGTATTGATTCAATTGCAATTTTTTTACGTAAATGCATTCAAAACAAAATGGCTGGTAAATTATGATGATTTATGTACAAAATATTTGTGCCATCGTTGCAACGCACAGGTAAATATCTAGTCCAACTAAAAAGCGTAGATTATATACAAATTGTGTTGCAACGTCTAGTGCGAACTGGCCTGGGTCAAGAAATCTTAGGAAGCTATTTCGATTTCGGTACAGAAATGGATTATATTTTTAGGATTGTGTGTGTGCGGGGGGGGGGGGGGGGGGGGGGGGGGGGGGGGGGAGGTTAAAAATGGATTAAAGCTGAGAGCGGGGCTCTCCTTAATGGTCCTTCGAGTCTTCGAACTACACAAAATGTTATATGTATTTGGTGCCTTCGGCGCCCGTTACAGTGTTATTTGGGGCCCGTGTTATTTGCAACTTGGCACATACTCCCCTCCATCTTGAACTCAGCCCACTTTGTTTTATCCTTCAAAAAATATGAGTAAGTGTGAGAGATTCGGACCCCAACGATTCATGTTTACGCCAAGCCGTGAGAACCAACTGGGACGGCTTACTTGTTATGCTCATTTACATCTTTTATTCTTCTTGTGGCAAATGCAACACTAAAAGAAACTTCACTTCCTGTCTGTCCTTTTTTTATGTTTTTATATTATTTGAACTTTTTTCTTCGATTCTTTTTCTTTTACCTTACTTTTTGTTTCTTTTTTTTTTCAAATTCATGAATTTTAAAAAGTTCGCAAACTTTGTATAATTCATGAACTTTCATCAAATTCTTGAACTTTTTTTGAATTCACGGGCTTTTTTCATATCCTAGAATGTTTTTTTTGAATCCATGAACTTTTTCCCAAACGTGTGAACTTTTCAAAATATATGAACCTTTTTCAATTTTCATATTTTTTTAAAAATTTTGATTTCTTGGGAATTCATGAATTTACTTTCTAATTTCGTGAACCTTTCAATTCATACACTTTTTAAAATTTGTGAACTTTTTTCAGATTCACGATCTTAATTTTTTAAAAATTCGTCAACATAAATCCATGAATTTCAGATCCACGAATTGTTTTCAAATCCACGAACTGACCAAGCAGTCCGCTTCATCACCTACCAAAAAATATATGATAAAGGGAACATAAAAATCAAGCAAAAAAAAAAAAACTGGTGCGAGATCCTGGCCGCGTTTGTTAGCTTCCCAGCGGTTTTACTGAAATTATTTTGCGGTTTGGTTTGCTTTTTCACTGTTCATCTCGTTTTTAGTGGTTCTGTTCTGTTTTTTTTTCTTTTCATTTTCTCTGTTTTGATGCTCTTTCCTTTAGTTTTTTCTTGTTCTTTTTCTCTCTGCCTTTTGTGTATTATACAAAACTGGTCATAGTATATTAAGAAAATGTTGACCGTATATTACAAGTAAGTTAATCGTAAAAACACATCTAACATATATTAAAAAATGTCTAATGTGTACTTAATTTTTTTCAGCGTATATTACAACAAGTCTCATTTTATTTAAAAAATGTTCATTGTAAATTAAAAGAAATTAGCTTCAATTATAAAAAGTGTTAATCGTATATTAAGAAAATGTTCAGTGTGTATTTAAAAATAAGAATCGAACGGAAAACATGATTGCTATAGTGAATCAGATGTCACTGTACATGGTGCTCTCCACCTCCAAGCAAAACATGTGCCATACCTTGACGCGTCATGGACTTCAGTCTTGTATTGGCCCCAAGCCGGTTTGCAACTTGTCGTCGTGCATCAAGGTCTTGTGGAAGCCGTGATGTGATGTTGGTGTACTAACGCTTGTATATATCTGGGTGTTGTGAAGTGTTTTTCCACCCAGTGAGCCTTTCCATATTGTCACAGGAAGACACAGGGCCTTGGATGTTGCTCCTTTTGCGACATCAAAGACCTCTTCTTGGGATCCACCTTTGCACCCTGAACCATACACGGGAGAACGTATCCCATGCAACAAAGGAATTGGTGCACCAGATGCTCAGGCTAGTTATGGACCATTAGATTGAAAAGGAAGGGACAACATTTACGTCTTCCGTGTAGACTGGGCTGCTGGCACACTTGTAAACGAACCATGTGTTGTCCCGAATTAAAATATACTGTGTGCGTCCATTTCCTGCACAAGACCTGAACATAGGTAGGGTCACTAAATTCCATTGCTGCCCTCTCTCCCTCTTCTTTACCACTTGAGCTGTTATAGTACGAACCAATTGAATATTGTATGCCAATTATGTTTGTCAATTTCTATATATCCAATCAATTTGTGATGCAATTTGCACACCATGAATTAGATCATCGATATTTTGTTGCTGCCCAGTAACTTGATACTAGTGACATGTTTTCTGCTGTAAAAAATGTATGTACAAAACTTCTAGCTACGTGCATCCAAAATGTTATTGGAGCATTTCGTCGCACACACATAGTACGAATGCAGATTCAAAGTGCACATGGCTCGGACTGATGTGGCTATGTGAAATAAACTCGTCTTCTGGTAGTAACTGCTCATGTGAGCGGTTGAAAAATAATATCAGAGAAGAAAAGATAGGAAATGTACCGAAGAAAGAGCTTGTAGAGAATGGGTTTTGTCCTGCTTTGCTCTTTTCTGTGAATATGAGGACCAATATACAAAAGTGTCAGGTGCTTTTTGCAAATGTGCCAGCAGCCCACCTCGGGGCTGAATCTTGCTCGCTTGTTCTTCATCCAATGGCCCATGAGTTGCTGGTGCATCTGGTGCACCAATTCTATCGCTGCACAGGATACTTTCTCCCATACACGGACATGGCCAAGGTGCGGTAGAAAAGTCCTCTGGAAGTTTGCCCTTGTCTTCGGTAGGATCTCTTCCTCCGAAGGATAGTCAAGCTCCTCGGTGATAGGGGGGTGGGGGAGGACACCATCCATTGCTTGACCCTTCACTCGGTTGCACTCCAAGAGTACCACACAAGGAAAGGTTCTTCTCGGTTGATTCCTTCGCTTTATCAGCCTCCTGCTAGGGTCGAGGCTCTCCATCTCGGCCCACTGAAAGTGCAACTAATCCCCGAGTGTTTTTGGTAATTCATAACAACATATAGCTCATTGAACTAATATCCATTCAAGATTAATGTTTCAGGAAGTTCAATGAATTGTATGGCATGGACTAGAGATGTGGACCCCTCAAAATGCTAGGATGCTGCTAACGCGACACTACGATCAGAGACCCTTCGAGAAACTGTGTGCTATGCAATAATCGCAAACGGTGGTGTCAGAGAACCGTCAAAAATGCCTAAAATGTTTGCGATGATGGATGCATCAAACACGGTTCAGATTTTAGTTGCGTGTGCGATGTAGGGCATACGGTTCAGTTCAGTTAACTGTTTGCGATGAGGAGGAACAAAAGAAACGGGTAGCCAGATGAAAGCGTGTGCGATACACATCATATGGTTGATATGTCTCCAACGTATCTATATTTTTTCATTGATTCATGCTATTATATTATCTGTTTTGGATGGTTAATGGGCTTTATTATACACTTTTATACTATTTTTGGGACTAACCTATTAATCGGAGGCCCAGTCCAAATTGCTGTTTTTTCCTTGTTTCAGTGTTTCGCAGAAAAGGAATATCAAACGGAGTCCAAACAAAATGAAACCTTCGGGAGAGTTGTTTTTGGAACAAACGCAATCCAGGAGACTTGGAGTGGACGTCAAGGAAGCAACGAGGCGGCCACGAGGCAGGGAGGCGTGCCCCCCACCTCCATGGGCCCCTCGTGGCTCCCCTGACCGACTTCTTTCGCCTATATATATACTCATATACCCTGAAAACATCCGAGAGCATCACAAAACCCTATTTCCACCGCCGCAACCTCCTGTACCCATGGGATCCCATCTTGGGGCCTTTTCCGGCGCTCCGCAGGAGGGGGAATCGATCATGGAGGGCTTCTACATCAACACCATAGCCTCTCCGATGATGTCGTTTCGCACATAGAGGTGACACGTTCCCTCTCAGAACCACGAGCCTTCTTGAGAGAAGCTCCGGTTTGCAAGCACCTTATACCAAAGCTTGTCCCAATTCGGCCAAAAAAATTACCGCAGCATGTTGGTGCCATGTCATGACACCATGCCAAGTTTCATGATTTTCACGCGTGTTTTGGATTTACATGAATTAAAAAAAATCAAGTTTCTCAATCTTTCCGGCCGAGCCACGACGCCCAAATGTTTGAATTTCATTACCATTTCTTGCATGGGACCTAGAAATTTACCCAAGGACACACATGTGGATTTTCAACCAACTTTGGTGCACTGGAGCATGTGCTTGTAGTTCAAATTTGAATTATGCACATTAAATGCCCAGAAATTCAAATAATGTATAAGAAGGCCAAACGAACCCAGAATTAATGTATACAAAAATGAAATACATGCTTGGAAAACATGACGCCTGGCGTGGTGCCATGGTTTGGCCACACCGTGCCCTGGTAAAAATTTGAGAATGTTTTCCTTATGTCGTCATGCACGCCTTTCATAAATCGAACCATCACCGAGGAAGTTCCATGGCTCCGAGGGGGAAATCACCAAGATTGAAGGGGTCCAAATTTCCTTTGTCCTTTGTTCATGAGTTTTTTTCCTATGATAAACATACACCCTGCAAATCACCACGTTCAAATTTGACACTTTCCCGTGTTCATTTACCATATTTAGGGGATTATTTGCATTCTCTAGGCATTAATGCACATAATTCAAATTCAAACAATCGATGCATGAAAAGGTGCACAAGAACGGTCTGGAAAACCATCCTCATGCCATTTAGTAAATTCTCATGCCTTCTACAAGAAATGGACAAATATTTTGAGGAAATATGTGGCAATAGTCAACCATAAACGCGTCGTTTACTGGGTAACAACTATACAAAATATGAAATAAATGCTTGAAAAACATGACACCTGGCGTGGTGCCATGGTATGGCCTCACCTTGCCCTGGTAAAAATTTGAGAATATTATCCTTATGTCGTCATGCACACCTTTCATAAATCGAACCATCACCGAGGAAGTTTCATGGTTTCGAGAGGTAAATCACCAAGATTGAAGGGGGGGGGGTCCAAATTTCCTTTATCCCCTATCCATGAGTTTTTTTCTAAGATGTACATACACCCTGCAAATCACCACGTTCAAATTTGTTAGTTTTCCGGGTTCATTTACCATATTTAGGGGATTATTTATATTCTCTAGGCATTAATGCACATAATTCAAATTCGAACAATCGTTGCATGAAATGTGCACAAGAACGGTCTGGAAAACTATCCTCGTGTCATTTAGTAAATTCTCATGCCTTTTACAAGGAATGGACAGATATTTCGAGGAAATATGTGGCAATATATAGTCAACCATAAACGCGTCGTTTACTGGGTATACAAAAAATGAAATAAATGTTTGAAAAACATGACGCCTGACGTGGTGCCATGGTATGGCCTCACCATGCCCTGGTAAAAATTTGAGAATGTTATCCTTATGTCGTCATGTACGCCTTTCATAAATAGAACCATCACCGAGGAAGTTTCATGGTTTCGGGAGGGAAATCACCAAGATTGAAGGGGGGGTCGAAATTTCCTTTGTCCTTTGTCCATGAATTTTTTCTAAGATGTACATACACCCTGCAAATCACCACATTCAAATTTGTCACTTTTCCGGGTTCATTTACCATATTTAGGGGATTATGTGCATTTTCTAGGCATTAATGCACAGAATTCAAGGTCAAACAATCGGTGCATGAAAGGGTGCACAAGAACGGTTTGGAAAACGATGCTCGTGCCATTTAGTAAATTATCATGCCTTTTACAAGGAATGGACATATATTTTGATGAAATGTGTGGCAATAGTCAACCATAAACGTTTGTTTATTGAGTTTTCAACTATAGAAAAAATGAAATAAATGATTGAAAAACATGACGCCTGGCATGGTGCCATGGTATGCCCTCACCATGCCCTGGTGAAAATTTGAGAAGGTTTGGCTTATGTCGTCATGCACGCCCTTCATAAATCAAACCATCGCCGGGGAAGTTCCATGCTTTCGAGAGGGAAATCACCAAGATTGAAGGGGAATCCAAATTTTCTTTGTTTTTTTGCCCTGGAGTTTTTTTCTACTAAGAACATACACCCTGCAAATCACCGTGTTCAAATTTGGCATTTTTTCGGGCTCATTTACCATATTTAAGGGATTATGTGCATTTTCTAGGCATTTGGCGCATATAAATCCAATCCAGCTATAGCTGCACGGATGTGATGTGAGGGACGTGGATTGCCGTTCGATCGCGACGCATCCTACAGTGCACACGCACAATTCGTGTGGCTGGGGTTCCGGCCAATCATAACGCGCAACACACAATACCTCAGCGCACAGTGTTTCTAGAAGCGACCAAGATGAACCGTGTGCGATAATGAACGAGAAAAATTGTAAGGGAAGCCAAATTTCCTTTGTCGTTTGTCGTTGAGCTCTTAAAAACAACCGCACTGTACGGCTGTCTGGCCCCTACGTCCCAGAGCTCTCTCCAAGCGTCGTTCATGGCACCGCGGCACACAGTAACCGATAAGGAAGCGATGGCATCCCGCCGTGCCACGTTCCTTGCCGCCTGCGACTGCACACATGGTAAGGAAGCGACGACATCTCGTCGCACCGAGTTCATCACCGACGGCAGCCACATAGTTATGTGGGCGGACTTTGAGGCTGCCATGGCTGAATGGGCGATGGATATAGAAGTGGCCAAAGCCGCATAGGAGGATCGAAAAAGGCAAAAAGCAGTCACGAAAAGAGAGTCCCACCACCGCAAGAAAGAAGAGGCCACACGCCGTGATAACGAGAGCTTGGCGGAGATCAAAGCACGGTTGGCTTCCGCCTACAAGGCCGGGAAGGAGAATGCCGGCGTCTGGCCAGCATGCCCTGATGGCAACATGTGAGAAGTAGTTTAAGTTTGTAGTATTAGCTTAAATTACTAGTAGTACTTTAAGTTTGTAGTATTAACGTACAATGGGCATCCTTTGAGGGCTTTGAGCGTTGATTAGCATGTGTGACCATGTGCGCTTTTTTGCGTTTATCATTAGAAGATCACAAAACACACGGTTTCTATGTCGTACCCGTGTGCATTTTTTTGCTTGACCAAAAAAATCGACTACACATGTACATTTTTTGGAGACGGGAACTGCCAATTTTCTGTTTTCTCGCACACGAGAATTTTACGCGCTTCGTCTATGTTGTGTGTTTCCCCCGCCCAAGTTTCAAGTTTCGCAGTGAAATTTTCGTTAGGCGCGCGATTTCAGAATTTATTCCTCCAACCACATCCCCACCCATCAAATTTCCTTAGTATCTCCCCCACCTCCACCTCCCCCCATGCCCCCGCGCCTCCCCCTACCGGCAGCTCAAAGCACCGCCGCCACAACCACAACTTCAACCACATCTACGTTCTGCTTGGATCCAGTCAAGTAACACACTGATCTCTACCACGGCCCCGGCCTAATTGCTTAAATGGCGCCTGCGGAACATCCTCATGCCTCCAAATCCCAATGTCCCTACCTCCAGAGCATCACCGTGCAAGCGCAACCACATATCACGTGGAGGTCGAGGAGCTGATGGCGGTCCATGGCGCGATGGCCGTTGTGAGTGTTGACCCAGAGGAACACCTCGCCTCCACCCCGCCGACATGGTGCAGGCTTTGGCCCAGAAGAAGTGCCCTGGCGACTACCCCCCAGGACTTAACAGGTATGATCTGACCAACTAAATCTTACCAATTCCACTTGCAATGGCTATGTTTTGTACGGTTTATGTATTAAGCATGTTCGTGCCTTGTTTATTTCATTACTGCACACTGTGTGATGTTCAAGTATTAACTGTTCAGTTCAATTTCACCAATACCAGCAACAAACTTTGCTACCATGCTACTCTCCGCAATGAAGATATACTAGATATGCTGCCCATTTGCTATTTTTGGTGGATGCTAACCCTGTTGTACTTAACATGCCTATCCATGTACTTACGCAGGGCCATAATGGGCGATGCTATTGTTTGCCGTCGATGTTAGCTGCATCCCATGTCTTACAGTATTTTACATCATTTGTGCACTTGCAGTTTGGCTTCTAAAATTACTTGCTTCTTGTAGGTACACATGTCGGGGGCACTATCGGTGTACTAAAGTAGGGGCATCCTTTGTACCCCTCACTTGTGCGCGGGCAGTCAGAGCCACAAGTCGAAGCCACGTATAGCAGGGCAAAAGAGGGAAGCCGGAGAGAAGCCGAAGGCACAAAGCAAACGAAGCAACGTCAAGGACCAAGGCCACAGAGATCGGATGGATGAAGCAGGATCCCCCATCAAGGCCCTTGCCGGGGCAGCCCCAGCGGCCCTGGCAAGACCCTTGCCGGGGCAGCTCGCCCACACCAGCAGAGTGAGCCACCCTCGAGCCCACGGTCTCCAACATCATGAACCACGTTGGGCCAGGGCTCGGGAGGCACCTCCATGGTGGCATGCAGATCTTTGTGAAGACAAAGAATATTCAAGATCAGATGAGGATTGGAAGGCAACGACCCTCGACAGGATCCTTGCCGAGGAAACCCTCAAGACCCCCGGCAAGATCCTTGCCGGGGATAATAGCACGCCACGGCAAGACCCTTGCCGGGCCACCCAGCAAGACCCTTGCCAAGGGCGTCCGCAAAGCCACCGCCAGGCCTGCACCAACCAAGTCTCCACCGCCGTTCACATGCAGCTGCCAGCCCAACCAGCTGGGTAGGCACCTGCGTGGCAACATGCAGCTTCCAGGACGACTCAGCACGCACCTGCGTGGCGGCATGCAGATCTTTGTGATGGCTCCACCACCACGCCACCTCAGCTACCTACCTACCTACATGGCGCCGCATGCATCGCTGGCCAGGGCGTGTGTCGAAGCAAGGAGGAGCGACGACGGATGAGACGGGCCTCGCTCCCATCCCCGATAAAGTGAAGGGACACCTAAGCCACGCATTAAATGCGTCTTGTCCTGTAATACGAGCGATAAGCTCGCAGCACTGTAGGCCTTTCCACCTTCTGTGTGCCACTGTGGCAGCCCCTTTCGCCTATAAAAGGAGGCTCATGGCGCACTGGAAAAGGATCCGGCTCTTTCGAACCATGCAACACCCAAAGCTAGTTCAAGAGCTCAAGAACACTCAATACATCCACCAAGCAGGACTAGGGTTTTACGCATCCTTGCGACCCGAACCTGGGTAAACGATCTTTGTGCTGATTACTAATCCTGCTCTTCTCACAACCCCGCGCCCCGCAACCGTAGTAGGGATTCTTGTGATCCCGTAGGTGTCGTTTCCCACCGACATCCTTGGCGCACCAGGTAGGGGGCGCAATTGTGAGAATCTGGTCTAGTAGTTGGCCTAGCTGTTCTTCATCACCACGGCTCCCGCGGAGAAGGCGGCCAAGAGAGTGGCGCTGCCTGCGAGCGCGAAGGATGCCAGGGCGGCGACGAGAAAGCTAAGTCATGCCAAACTTCAAAATTTTCTCCTTAATGTAAGGTTACCATCCTCGGAGATTCTGCCTATGTATGGAAAACCTGTACGCAGAGGGGCCCTCCCGTGGTTGACAACACCCTTGTTCTGTTTCGAGTCCGCTCAACAGCTCAAGCAGCCGTTGTCGGTGTCAAAACCGACAGATCTCAGGTAGGGGGTCCCAAACTGTGTGTCTAAGGCTAATGGTAACAGGAGACTGGGGACACGATGTTTACCCAGGTTCGGGCCCTCTCGATGGAGGTAATGCCCTACTTCCTGCTTGATTGATCTTGATGATATGAGTATTACGAGAGTTGATCTACCACGAGATTGTAGAGGCTAAACCCTAGAAGCTAGCCTATAGTATCATTGTTGTTGTCCTACAGACTAAATCCTCCGGTTTATATAGACACCGGAGGGGGCTAGGGTTACACAGAGTCGGTTACAGAGAAAGAGATCTATCATCCGAATCGCCAAGCTTGCCTTCCACGCAAAGGAGAGTCCCATCCGGACACGGGACGGAGTCTTCAATCTTGTATCTTCATAGTCCAACAGTCTGGCCAAAGTATATAGTCCGGCCGTCCGAATACCCCCTTATCCAGGACTCCCTCAGTAGCCCCCGAACTAGGCTCCAATGATAATGAGTCCAGCATGCAGATTGTCTTCGGCATTGCAAGGCGGGTTCTTCTCCAAATCCAGAGTACCCGTCGTAGCGAACAGTGTCCGGCTTCCCATTAATGTCATACTCCTTGGCTTCTATGCTTCAATAATGGCTATCTCCACGTGTCAAGTGAATACGAGAAGTCGGGGCATTTTTACATTTGCCACCCTGACCCTGTAAGCCAACCGTCTATTCGAAGAGATGGGGATCCTCATATCCAAATCACACCATCTTCCTCCCAGCAAGCATTCAACAGAGCATGCCCGGAAAAAGCCACTCCATCATGGCTGGCCGCCGCAGCTCCTCCTCTCGCACCCTTAGCTCTAAGCCAGGTGATTGGGAAAAGTGTTCTGTCCCCCATAGCCGATTAGTAGAGTTGCAGACCCAGGGGTTCCTTCCACCTGCATACATGGTCCCTGTCCGAGCCGGACTAGCCACCTATAATGGCGGGGAGCAAGTGGAGAATTTTCTGAACCCATCCAGAGGGGAGCGGATATGACTTGTCCCATATTTGCTGAGAGGGCTTGGGTTTCCAATCCACCCATTCCTCCGTGGGCTCCTGGAGTTCTACGGTCTCCAGCTGCACAACTTCACTCCTGCCTCCATACTGCACATCGCAGGGCATGTTTCCTTCTGCGAGCTATTCCTGGGCTGCGAAGCTCATTGCGAGTTATTGAAGAGGCTATTCTGCCTCATCCCTCGCAATCAGGAGGGATCTATATATCAAGTGGGCGGAGCCTAAATATGGCGCGTCGTCCAGGCCCGATACCTGTCCGGCACTCCAAAGAAGGCATCCGAAGACTGGCCTTCGGAGTGGTTTTACGTAGATGATGTTCCCCTTCCGGACCCAGTACGGCTGGGCCTTCCTGAGTTTACCAACGCCCCGCTGAAGAAATGCCAAAACTGGCGCCCGCGGAGCCCCCAGGAGGAAGATGACAGAGAGGTCCTCTATCTGATGGGCAGGATAAAAATACTGGCCAAATCAGGATTGACAATAATAGAAGTCATGTCAATATGCATAATGCGGGGGGTGCAGCCACTTCAATATCGGGGAAACCCATGTGGCACTTCAAAGGAGAAGGACACCACCCGCTGCGGTCGTAAAGGTCCAGATTCCGCCACCGCACTGGCAAAAATATTGTCCAATTTGTACAAAGGGGAAGAAGAGGAGTTCCTCTGCATTAAGCTGCGGGACGGATTTTCCATGTACAACCCCCAAGCTGGGTAAGATGTCATTCCTCACTCGACTCTATTCATCCCTGTGTCCTTTGTCACCAATCATTTATCCTGCTATTTTCAAAGCAGGAACTGAGAAGGGCCATGGAAGAGTTCAACAACCCCCTCCGCAGCCAGAGGATCCTGGCCGGGCTCTCGACCCCAGACTTGAAGAAGATCTGGATATATCCGCGGAGCTTGTCGACGAGACATTCTATCAAGCAAGCCGCGACGGTGCCTTGGTGGCCATCCTTGCCGATTATTCCGGGCTGCTCCCAATGTCGAATGTAAGTAAAGCCGGAGCCCTAACTTCCGAATTATGCCGTGCCTTAAGCGCACATGTTGTATTTTTACAAAAATGGCCATCAGGACGCCGTGCCGAGCCCACGGGGGCTCATCAGCAAAGGGCACCCGGGCCGGGTAGGCGTAAGAGGAAGGCGGTTAGGATTGAGACACCGGGGCAGAAGTATAAATTAAACTTGCTCTATGATTATCTTTGCCGAAATGTGACAGTTTTCATTATGTCCTGGCAGAAAAAACATCCGCCGGACTATGTCCGGAGACCCTGTCGACCACACCTCAAGCAGTCGGATTCCTGAACCGGACTCACGGGTGGAGTCTGATGTGGGGGCAACGCCGAATTGCCCTCCCATAGAGGATGCAGACAGGCTTTCCGCTACAAACTCCGAAGTGGAGAGTGCCATGAATCACCGGCGCAGACGGGCCGTACTCCGCAATGGTATTTTCTCTGAGGAGGCTTTCAATGCCTTCAACTCTGGAGACGCATATATTCGTGCCGCTCAAGATGGACTTGCCAGAGCGACGGACCAGTATGCGAAGGATATACGGGTAAGAAAATTTGATAAGTATGTGTAGTAGTAGCCTCAGAGAGTTGAAACAGTTGGCACAACTGATTGAAGGATCATTGTATGCATAGGTTCTTGTAGAGAAGAATACCCATTTATCTCAAGAGCTGGAGGAATGTAAGACCCAGCTGAAGGCCACTATTGCCGAACAAGAGGAATCAAAAAAGGCCTCTTCTGGTAAGACTTGCCTTGATAACGGAATATGTAAAGATGTTGCAGACAATCCCGGAGAGAATCCGAAGATTGTGGAAGATAATGAGCCAAATCTGTGAAGTCAGCTGAAGGCGGGCGAGCGTGTGCTGACGCAGGCTATTCGAGAGAGAAATAATCTCTAGGATGCTAATATCCGACTGAGCATCAAATTAAAAGATGTTCAGGCTCAGCTCGTTAACTCCGTGAAGGAGAACATGAGGCTTCGACGCGGCATTTATAGTAAGTGCTTAAACGAACTGTAGTACAATTCGGCGAGGAAGCGTATTGACAGAGTTATGTCTGTAGGTATGCTGACGGGCCGTCCTGAAGAGGAGATGCCCGGATCCGCATGCGATATGCTGCAAGATCTTTCACAACTGCACGAACGAGCGCGACAGGTGATGCAGGGTATTGCCCAGGCCTTGTGGCCATCCGCTTCCCTGACAGGAGGCATGAGCGATCTTGTGGAGATGCTCAAAGGAGCACGGTGGCGCTTCCGGTTATGGAAGATATCAGCCTGCCGACAAGGTGCGAGGGAAGCCTGGGCCATGGTGAAGACATGATACGCCAAGGATGACCTGAACCATATGGCCGAAGTCGGACCGGTGGGGTCAGATGGGCAAGAGATACCCGTGAGTCTTGTATATGACCAAGTAGCATTACCTGCAAAGTATTCCCAATAGGATTGTAGGCTAGACAACCTGTTGGATGGTATAGAGGAAGAATATAGCCAGTCAAAGTGACTATGTAATTTAAATGGACCTATGTAGTCCCTAGCCAGATTGAAAATCATTTGTCATGGCGGACCTTTTCGCTTCAGCCCCCGGACCCGACAGTTCGAAGTGTATCTGAATACACGCACAGTTATGAAAACCGGGGTATGCATGGAAACCAGGCGTAGGGTTCATAAGTGCTTGAATAGACAAGTACCCAACTAGTTATGTTATATTACATGGATAGTAAGAAACATCTTCCAGAGAGAATAATTCCGTTAGGGGTTCCTTTCTCTGGGTGCGCATGCATCGATGTGCATGTCCGAACTGCGAACAGAAGCACAGGAAACAAAACATCTGGGGATTCATGTTGTAATAAATGAAAACATCTTTTGTTCACCGACCGAATATTCCCTTAAGAACGCTAGCTTCCGGCTTCACCCAGTCTGTGGTACACATCCGGCTGAACCGGCAGTAACAATCGCAGAGGTGCTCCCCTTATGCCCTAGCCGAATTAACGGGAATGTAGGGCATAAACACAAGAGCCAGACAACCCAACATGGCCAAAACTTAAGTCACATCGATGCATATAATGGTGAAGAAAAGGCACATATGTAAAGAAAACGCATATGTGGCTAGCGGGAAGCCATTAAAGTAGTTATATTTAGCTTCCGTATAGGAAGCCCCCAGGTATAATGAGCACACGTAGTGCGGCCGGAGCGATCAAAGCATCCGTACAGTTTTTAAGGCTGTATGTGAAAAGGAAAAGAGGGCGAGAAAGGAAGAAAGAGAACATAATTGAAGAAGCGGAGGTAAGGAGACGAACACTGAGGTCGGCACTAGGCGTAGAATCATCGGAGTCTGGCCGCCTTCCATGGGTTTGGCTCGAGTCTGTTATCAGATGCGTTGCGCAGACGGTACGCTCCTCCGGTGAGAACTTTATCAATGATGAAGGGACCCTCCCACTTGGGTTTGTGCTTGTCCTTCTTCTTCTCGGGGAGGCGTAGAACTAGTTCGCCAATGTTATAAGTTTTGGCCCGTACTTCTCTGCTTTGATACCTTCGAGCTTGTTGCTGATAGAATGCGGAACGGGCTTTTGCAATGTCACGCTCCTCCTCCAGAGCATCTAAGTTGTCCTGCCGATCTAGTTCGGCTTCCTTCTCTTCTTACATGCGCACGCGAGGTGAGTCATGGATTATGTCGCAGGGTAGCACTGCTTCTGCGCCGTACACCATAAAAAATGGTGTGTATCCGGTGGTACGATTCGGCGTGGTCCGCAGCCCCCAGAGTACGGAATCGAGCTCCTCGACCCAATGCGTGTCTGATTCCTTCAAGGATCGCACTAGTCTGGGTTTGATGCCACTCATGATGAGATCATTTGCACGATCGACTTGACCGTTTGTTTGGGGGTGATAGACAGAGGCGTAATCGAGCTTAATGCCCATGTTGCCGCACCAAGTTTTCACCTCATCGGCTGTGAAATTTGAGCCATTGTCAGTGATGATGCTGTGGGGGACACCGTAACGGTGTACAACCCCTGATATGAAGTCTATCACTGGTCCGGATTCGGCCGTTTTAACTGGTTTGGCTTCTATCCATTTGGTGAACTTGTCCACCATGGCTAATAAGTATTTTTTCTTATGGATTCCCCCTTTAAGAGGTCCGACCATGTCCAGCCCACAAACCGCGAAGGGCCAAGTTATGGGGATTGTTTGGAGAGCGGTATGGGGCATATGGCTCTGATTGGCGAAGAGTTGGCAACCAACGCAATGTTGGACAAGGTCCTATGCATCTGCCCGGGCTGTCGGCCAGCAAAACCCTGTACGGAAGGCCTTACTTACAAGTGCTCGAGCTGCAGCGTGGTGCCCGCCGAGTCCGAAATGGATTTCGGCTAAGATCTGCCGCCCTTCCTCTTCGGAGATGCATTGTTGGAGCACTCCGGTAGTGCTTTTCTTGTAGAGCTCTCCTTCATGGACTTTGTAGGCCTTAGAACTCGCACAATACAACGTGCCTCATTTTTGTCCTCAGTGAGCTCTTGCCTATTTAGGTAGGCTAATAAGGGCTTGGTCCACGGGGCGATGACAACCATGATTTCGTGGGACGAAGGTGTTATTTCGGTGGCAGAGCCTCCGATTATGTCAGATGGTTCGGAATCTGGGGTTGTATTCGGAGCCAGACTAATATTGCCGGACTCCCCTTCCCATACCACGAACGGCTTGAGCAGCCTTTCCAAGAAGATATTAGGTGGGACGGGGTCGCGTTTAGTGCCGATGCGGCGAGGATATCCGCCGCTTGATTATTTTCTCTAACCACATGGTGGAATTCGAGCCCCTCGAACCGAGCTGACATTTTGAGGACGGCATTACGATAAGCCGCCATTTTCGGATCCTTGGCATCAAAGTCTCCATTTATCTGAGATATTGCGAGGTTCGAGTTCCCGCGTACTTTGAGGCATTGGATGCCCATGGAGACTGCCATCCGAAGACCATGCAACAGAGCCTCGTATTCGGCTGCATTGTTGGAGTCTGTGTATAATATTTGGAGTACGTATTGGACCGTGTCTCCAGTGGGGGATGTCAGGACAACACCCGCTCCCAATCCGGCCAGCATTTTAGAGCCGTCAAAGTGCATGATCCAATTGGAGTACGCGCCGTACTCTTTAGGGAGTTCGGCTTCTGTCCATTTGGTGACAAAGTCAGCCAGTACTTGCGACTTAATTGCCCGTCGTGGTTTGTATGTTATGTTGAATGGAAGGAGCTCGATAGCCCATTTAGCAATTCGGCCTGTTGCGTCGCGGTAATTTGTTATATCATTTAGTGGTACTTCGGAGGCCGCCGTAATCGAACACTCTTGAAAGTAATGTCGTAGCTTACGGGATGCCATGAAGGCCGCGTACGGTATCTTTTGATAGTGTGGGTACCGAGATTTGCACGGAGTGACGACAGTGGACACGTAATATACCGGCTTTTGGAGCGGGAACTTGTGTCCGTCTGCTTCTCGTTTGACGACGAGCACTGCGCTTACAAGTTGGTGCGTTGCCGCTATGTATAATAGCATGGGCTCGCCAGTATTTGGCGCGGGTAGGACTGGGTTGGTGGCCAAGAGTGCCTTTATTTCTTCCAGTCCGGCCGTGGCCGCATCCGTCCACTCGAAGTGTTCGGTGCGTTGAAGAAGGCGATAAAAAGGTAGTGCCTTTTCTCCTAATTGGGAGATAAAGCGGCTTAAGGCAGCCACACATCCGGATAGTTTCTGTATCTGCTTGAGGTCTGTTGGGATAGCCAACTGTGACAGAGCTCGGATTTTTGCCGGATTTGCTTCAATTCCTCTATTGGAAACGATGAAGCCGAGCAATTTCCCGGAGGGTACACCAAAGACACATTTCTCCGGGTTGAGCTTGATGTCGTATGTTCGGAGGTTGTCGAATGTGAGCCTCAAGTCATCTATTAAAGTTTCAACGTGTCTTGTTTTAATGACCACGTCGTCTACGTAAGCCTCTACTGTTTTGCCGATTTGTTTTTCCAGGCATGTCTGAATCATGCGTTGATAGGTTGCGCCGGCGTTTTTGAGCCCGAAAGGCATGGTGTTGAAACAGAAGGGGCCGTATGGCGTAATGAAGGCCGTTGCGGCTTGGTCGGACTCCGCCATCTTGATTTGATGGTATCCGGAGTATGCGTCGAGGAAACACAATGAGTCGTGTCCTGCGGTGGCGTCGATGATTTGATCAATGCGGGGGAGGGGGAAGGGATCCTTGGGGCAAGCCTTATTGAGGTCCTTGAAATCGACACATAGGCGCCAGGATTTGTCCTTCTTTGGTACCATTACCAGGTTTGCTAGCCAATCCGGATGTTTTATGTCTCTGATGAATCCGGCCTCGAGTAGCTTGGCTAGCTCTTCTCCCATGGCTTGCCGCTTAGGCTCTGAGAAGCGCCTAAGAGTCTGCTTGACTGGCTTGTATCCTTTTAGTATATTGAGGCTGTGTTCGGCCAGCCTGTGTTGGATGCCCGACATGTCTGAAGGATGCCAGGCGAAAATATCCCAATTCTCTCGCAGGAAATCTCGCAGTGCGGCGTCTATTGTGGGGTTCAACTGTGTCCCAATGGAAGCTGTCTTTGTAGGGTCCGTTGGGTGGACCTGGAATTTGACTATCTCGTCCGCGGGCTTGAAAGAGGTGGACTTGGGTCGCTTGTCGAGTATCATGTCGTCTCTGTCCACTGTGGCTCGCAGCGTTGTCAGTTCTTCGGCCGCGAGGGCTTTTGATAATGCCTCCATGGCTAGTGTGGCAGTTTTATTTTTGGCGCGGAGTGCGATGTCCGGATCACTAGCTAGAGTGATTATTCCATTGGGCCCGGGCATTTTTAGCTTCATGTACCCGTAATGCGGTATAGCTTGGAAGCTCGTGAATGCGTCCCGCCCTAAGAGGGCGTGGTATCCGCTGCTGAACGGGGCCACTTGGGATGTAATTTCTTCGGACCTGTAATTCTCTGGCGTGCCGAATACCACATCCACTGTGATTTTTTCCGCACATCGCGCCTCCCAACTAGGGATGATTCCCCTGAAGGTCGTGCTGCTTTGCTCAATGCGGCTCTTGTCAATTTCCATCTTGTTGAGGGTTTCCTCGTAGATGAGGTTTAGTCCGCTTCCGCCGTCCATGAGCACTTTAGTGAGCCGAAAGCCGTCCACGATTGGACTAAGGACCAAAGCGGCTGGTGCCCGGACTATTTGGAATTGAGGTTTGTCACTGGCATTGTAACTTATAGCCATGCCGTTCCACGGATTTATTGTTGCCACGTGGCAAACTTCGGCGAGACTGCGTTGAGCTCGCTTGTGCCTATTATTTGAGGCAAAAGTCTCGAAGACTATCAACACCGTATTGTTGTTTCCGGCGGGATGTTGTTCTGCTGTGTGGTATATGAGGAGATCCTCGCCGCTCTTTGCTACCTGCCGGGGTAGCCAACATGCTCTAAGGTTATGTGTTGGCGTGGTATCCGGCGTGCTGTGAATTTTGCATGGCCCATTGATCCATTCCTCCAATACGGTTCCACGCCTTGCATCAGGATTTTATTTTTTGGTAATTGAATCAGGTAACTTACGAGAGTTTTCCCTTTTAGTTCGGACGAGGGGTTTAGTGAGAGCCGGATTATCCCAGAAGTTTGTTTGGGTTTTCCAAGCGCTTTCCATTGCGTAGTATTTCTGCACTATGGCCACTAAGTCAGTGAAGTGTACTATGTCACGGTGACTTATAGCGTTGAGGATCCCTTTGTCCGTGCAATTTTTGCAAAAGAGGGAGATTGCGTCTTCCTCGCGATAGTCCTTGACCTTGTTTATCACAAGGAGGAATCTGGCCCAGTAATGATGTACTGTCTCTTGGGGCTCTTGTCTGATATGCGAAAGATTGAATAAATCTAGGTGGGTGGGTGGTTTTGAATTCGAATCCTGACCCGATTTGAGACCCAGGGGCCAAGAAGCTTCTGAGTTTAACGGCTCGGGCTCCGGGATGTTGACCAATTTCTTCGGCCCGCCGCCCGATTCTAAACTCGGGGTTAGGGTCATGTCCTCCCGCGAGCGGGTGTCCGGCTCAGAGAGCTCAGAAATCCAGACATAGTTCATCCTCAAAATAGAGGGAGAATTTGCATGATGCTCTTCCACTACCGCTATCTCATGTGTGACCGGCGGAGAGTAAATCTCCCTTTGGTCGGGTTTAAGCCCGATCCAGTCATAGTCCGTAGCGACGCCCAGGGCGGTGATGCGATCCAAGAGCTCATTAATGGAGGAGAGCTCCATTGGGTCCATCTGTTCGGCGAGTTCCGAATCGACGTGGAGGCTGTTTTTGATGACCTGAGAAGTCATCGTCGGTGCGACAGCCGATCGGGCGGTCATGACGAAGCCGCCCAGCCGGAGAGTTTTGCCTAGGGCCAGGGCTCCCCCAGAGGTGATGTTGTCCTTGACAACGAGACAAGCCATCAAGCCTTATCGTGATGACACAGTGAAACTCTCAATGAAAGCACCAATGTCGGTGTCAAAACCGGCAGATCTCGGGTAGGGGGTCCCAAACTGCGCGTCTAAGGCTAATGGTAACAGGAGACTGGGGACACGATGTTTACCCAGGTTCGGGCCCTCTCGATGGAGGTAATACCCTACTTCCTGCTTGATTGATCTTGATGATATGAGTATTACAAGAGTTGATCTACCACGAGATCGTAGAGGCTAAACCCTAGAAGCTAGCCTATGGTATCATTGTTGTTGTCCTACGGACTAAACCCTCCGGTTTATATAGACACTGGAGGGGGCTAGGGTCACACAGAGTCGGTTACAAAGAAGGAGATCTATCATCCGAATCGCCAAGCTTGCCTTCCACGCAAAGGAGAGTCCCATCCGGACACGGGACAAAGTCTTCAATCTTGTATCTTCATAGTCCAACAGTCCGGCCAAAGTATATAGTCCGGCTATCCGGATACCCCCTTATCCAGGACTCCCTCAGCTGTGTCGAGAGCGGCAGGGTAGCCTTCCGCAATTAGCAACGCCCTCGACTTTGACTCGAGTCAAGCTCGACAGTTCGAGCGGCCGCGTTAAGGGCGGTAAGGTGGTTCGCCAGGCAACAAGCACACCCGACAGGCCAATGGGGATCCGTCCTCAAGACGCCGCCCTGGGTTTATGCACCGGCAAGCCTACACAGTTAGCGTAGGGTGGACATACAAAAGAAAATCGAACAGGAAAATAACATGCATAATGTCGGGAGTAATGTAGAGTTATATTACATAAATTGCCGCTGCGGTTCTAACTAAAGATAGCAATTGTCTTGGTCGTGAACCTGCAGCAGCGATAAGGAACGGGGTGCCTAGTCCGGCGCTGGCCCTCCAACCTGTTGATTTTGTCGATGTGGCTGAGGATGGGCTTGATACGCTCACTGAGCGCCGCAATGTCAGCATCCTCCGGCAAGCTCTTCAGCGCAGCTCCGAAGTCGAGGTCAGGTTGCTAGTGCACTATCTTGGCATGCACCTTGGTCATGACACCCTAACAGAGCATCCGAGACTCCTCGGCCAGGGAGGCCGCTCGGTTGGAGTGAAGCTGCTCCAGGGCGCCGACGACCCTTTCAAAGTAGAGGGTCAGGTTGGTGTTGGGGCTCAGGCTCATCTCCGAGGCATACCTCATGTCCGGCATCCCCATGATGCCCAGCTGCGTGGCGGCCGAGTTCACAACGGCGGCAAGGCATTCGAGCCAACGCTTCTCGCCCGCCACATGATCGTTGAGGTTGGCGGTCTCGTTCATCCGTAGCTGCTTCTCGGTCTCCAGGTCCTTGGTCAGGATCCCATCTCGGGCTTTGGCCTCCGACAACATTTTCTCGAGATCCTCCAGCTTTAGCTTGAGGTCTCTGATGGAGTTGTTGGCTTCAGAGAGTTCCCCGGCCCTACTGATGACATTGCCCTGCGCCTCTACCAGGGCGCCGTTGAGCGTGTCCTTCTCCTTGGACAGCTTTGAAGCTTGCTCCTCCAGCTCCTTCACCTTGCCGGCGTGAACCAGAGCCTGGGCATCGAGTGCCTCCTGATGCCTCTGCTCCAGCTCTTGGGTCCATTGTACGACGAGCTTGTCCACCTCTTCATCCTTACCACGGAGCGTAGCGGCAAGCTTCTCCTCGGGCACGGCAAGATCCTCCTCCTGGGAGTTCTGTGCGGCCTCGCGCTGGGTCCGGGCGGCTTCGACTGCGGAGACCAAGTTCTTCGCCGTCTCTTGGGACTTCTCGACACCGTCCAGCTTCAGGGTGAGCTCCACATCGCGCTTAGCCAACTCGCTTTGGGCGGCCTTCAACTCGTCTTGAGCCTGGCGGAACCAGTCTTGCGCCTCAGCGACGCGCCCCTCGAAGTCCGCCTCCGCCTTCTCCACCATCACTGTCCTGGACTTGGCCTTGTCGAAACGAGCACGGTGGAGCGCCTGAAGCTTCCGGAAACTGGCGCCCATGGCCTGGAGCAGCCGCTCCTCCTGGGAGCCGTCACCACCAACGCTCGGCTCGTCGACAACCTCGAGCCCGGTAGCGGCAAGCACCTCGTCGTCGAACACCTCCCCCTCGATGGGAGCCCTGGTGCTCGACGCGCCTAGGAGGTGGACAAAGAGGTCGTCGCTCACCCTCAGGTACCTTCCGGAGCCGGAGGCGGCGGAGGAGGAGGGCTGGTCGTCGACCACCACCTCCTCGGCAGCAGCCTTGCCGGGCTCCTCGGCGGGCCCCTTGGCGGCGTCTTCAGCGGCACCCTTAGCGCTCTCCTCGGCGGCAATCCTCTCGGCCTGCGCCGCGGCATCCTCGGCGATGTCCTTGATCACGGTGTCGACGTCCTCTGGGTCCATCGAGGAGAAATCTGAATGCCAAGAAGGGGATAGGGCGGAGCCATGGTCAAAGCCAGTAAAGAAGAAAGAAAGAATGCAAGTGAAAACGGAAAGCAAGTAGCTTACCCGCGCCAAGCCGGGAAGCGGAAGTCCCCTCTCCGCCAAGGTCCGGCGTCGAGGCGAAGCCACCGGCGCCTGCGTTCTCCTCCTCCTCCTCCTCCGTGTGCATGGGCTTGGTGCTTGGTACCCATGCCGGGGACGCTCCTCGGGGTGGCGTGGTCGATGGGGGTGGCACATTGGGAGAAGCCCTCTGTGGCTCCCCTTGCTGCTGCTCCCCTCCTACATCCACGGTAAGGTCAGTACCAAAGTATCATACCCCTAGCGCACGTCGACGAAGGACGGGTGGTGAACTCACGCTGGGGGTTGGGCCGGGGGCTGCTGTCCGGGCTGCTCAACACCACTAGTGGCGTACTGGAGGTGCCTGCCGGGGGCTGGCCGCTCGTCGAAATCCTGGCCCTCTTCACCCTCTGGGCCAGCGTCTCCACATCCCTGCGAGATGAACATGAGTAAGCATCACCATTTGAGGAAATGGAGAAAACAAAAAAAGAAAAGAAGGGGGAAAGCAGAAGCTTACTCTTCATCCTCCTCCTCCTCCTCTGCTGCCTTCCTCTTCCTTTCCGGGCTGAGGGGTCCCAAGTCAAAAGCAATCCCCGCGCCAACATCTGCCGGTGAGGGGGGAGATGGTGGCATCCGAGCACGCTTGGACGACGAAGAAGCGGGTGCCTTCTTCTTCGCCGCCGCGGCCCTTGTCTAGCGCGCGGACATCTCCTGGGCTTGTCACAGCTGCGCGGCCCGGCCGGGACGGACCGGCTCGCCGGAGGTGGCCCGTCGCGGGACTCGTCCTCTTCCAGTGACTGGAGGGTCGGCATTCGCGGTCTCCTCCCCCTCGTCCTGCTCTTCCGACGACTCGCCGACCATGTCCTCGATGAGGGGGGCCCCAGTGCCGGCGCCGCTGGCCTCCCCAGCAACCGCTGCCCACCGGGCAAGCTCTTCTTCCTCCTCTTCCATCGCGGCTTTGTCCACCATGCCGCCGGCGCTGCCGGCCTCCTCGGCAAGCTTTGCCCCCTCCTCGGCAAGCCTCGCCTCCTCCACCCTGGCGGCGATGTAGTCCAGCTCCGCCAGAGAAGTGTCCTGGACAAGCCGCGGCTCGGCCGTGACGTACCTCTCGTGCAATGTGTCGAAGAATTCCTGCACCCTGAGCTCGTCCGGCTCGACCCAGCTCAGATCAAGGCCGTTCGTATTGAAGGACAACATCATGGCGATGATCTCGGACCGTCGAGAATTGTTGCAAAGCGGGACCACTCCCACTGGCAACTTGAGAACGGGCTCCTTGGTGACCTTGCCGGCCTACGCGGCAGCCCTTGCAACCTTGCCGGACTGCTCGACCTCGCCTTCGTCATTGACCTCGAGCTGGAAGATCCGTTGGCAGAGGTGGGCATGCCTCAACACTGTTAGATTGTGGTCGAGGCCGGGGCGGAGCCTCATGATGTCAGCGACATTCACAAAAAGCCAGGCCGGCCTCCCCTTGTCGTGTAGAGGAGCGACTCGGCGGCGGATGAAGTCCGCCCTGATCATTTCGAGGGTGATGGTGGCAATCGTGTGCTTCGCGTCGTCGGTGTCGACGTTACCCCAGTTGTTCCCGCAGACCGGCGGTGCCCGGCGAACCTCGCAGAATGCCGGCGGGTTCTCCTCCTCAATCCAGCACCAACGGCCCCGCCACTCTTCCCACCTCTCCTTCGTGGTGCCCTCCGGGTATGCCCCCTTGGCCCTCGGGATCCAGGCGACGCAACCGGAGATAGTTCCCCCCTTTTGGATCCGAGGGGAGAAGTAGTGGTGAAAGAGCACCGTGTTGGGGTGCACCCCGGTGAAACCCTCACAGAGGTGTGCGAAGAGTGCCATGCATGCCACGACATTCGGAGTGAAATCCATAAGGCGGAAGCCGAAGGTGTGCATGATGTCCTTCAAAAAATCAGAAAAGGGGGGACAGAGCCCGCAGGAGAAATAGTCGACGAAGAAGGGGTACTGATTTGGGGCGGCCCCGGCGCTGGCAGGGATGACGCGCGTGGCTGGATGCCCCATCGTCTCTCCTCCCATCTTCACTCCCCACAGAGGTTTGAAGAACTCCCGGAGCTCGTGCATGTCGACCGTCGAGGGGAAGTTGGCGGACTGCGCCCGTCGCACCACCAGCTCGCTCTCCGGCTGCTCCGTCACCCCGACGTCTTTAGCCACTCCCTTGCTTTTGGTGGATTTTGGCGCCATGGCGGTTGCGAGAGGCAAGAGGGCAGAGGATGGCGGAAGCGCAATGACGATGGATGAAGACGGGGGGGGGGAGGGGCTCGAGAAGGAGGAAGAAAGGGGGCGGCGGTTCCAAGATTGGAGAAGACGCAGGGAAGGGGTAAAGTGACCAACGCGCCCGCGGTTATTACTTTTTACGGGGAAGGCGCGGGCGCCTCCTTTCCCATTAATTGCGACATGATGAATGCATGTGGGAACCATCCCACGCATGACTCCCACATCACACACACTCCTCCGTGACGCACATTCAGCGCAGATCATGGGGAAGCGCAGCAGATGGAATAGTTACCGCGGTAAAAACCGTCCCGCCTACCCGTGCACCGTTTTGGGCCTGGCCCAACAACGTGTCACGCTAATGTGTGGCCCAGGCCCCGGGGCTCCTATCGGTGTACTAAAGTAGGGGCACTCCTTTGTACCCCTCACTTGTGCACGGGCAGTCAGAGCCACAGGCCGAAGCCACACATAGCAGGGCAAAGGAGGGAAGCTGGAGAGAAGCCGAAGGCACAAAGCGAATGAAGCAACATCAAGGACCAAGGCCACAGAGATCAGATGGACAAAGCAGGTTCCCCCGGCAAGGCCCTTGCCGGGGCAGCTCGCCCACACCAGCAGAGTGAGCCAACCTCGAGCCCACGGTCTCCAACATCATCAAACACGCTGGGCGAGGGCTCGGGAGGCACCTCCATGGTGGCATGCAGATCTTTGTGAAGACAAAGAATATTCAAGATCAGATGAGAATTGGAAGGCAACGACCCTCGACAGGATCCTTGTCGAGGAAACCCTCAAGACCCCCGGCAATATCCTTGCCGGGGACGATAGCACGCCATGGCAAGACCCTTGCCGGGCCACCCGACAAGACCCTTGCCAAGGGCGTCAGCGGGGCCACTGCTAGGCCCACACCAACCAAGTCTCCACTGCCGTTCACATGCAGCTGCCAGCCCAACCAGCTGTGCAGGCACCTGCGTGGCAACATGCAGCTTCCAGGACAACTCAGCACGCGCCTGCGTGGCGGCATGCAGATCTTCGTGATGGCTCCACCATCGCGCCACCTCAGCTGCCTGCGTGCCTACATGGCGCCGCATGCATCGCTGGCCAGGGCGCGTGTTGAAGCAAGGAGGAGCGGCGACGGACGGGACGGGCCTCGCTCCCGTCCCCGATAAAGTGAAGGGACACCTAAACCACGCATTTAATGCGTCTTGTCCTGTAATACAAGTGATAAGATTGCAACACTGTAGGCCTTTCCACCTCCTGTGTGCCATTGTGGCAGCCCCTTTCGCCTATAAAAGGAGGCCCATGGAGCACTGGAAAATGATTCGGCTCTTTCGAACCACGTAGCACCCATAGCTAGTTCAAGAGCTCAAGAACACTCAATACATCCACCAAGCAGGACTAGGGTTTTACGTATCCTCGCGGCCCGAACCTGGGTAAACGATCTTTGTGCTGATTACTAATCCTGCTCTTCTCACAACCCCGCGCCCCGCAACCATAGTAGGGATTCTTGTGATCCCGTAGGTGTCGTTTCCCATCGACAGGCACTGATCCATGCTTCGACCCGGAGGAAGAGCTTGCCTCCACCGCTGCTGGCTTTGGGCAGGCTCTGGCCAAGATGAAGTGCCCCAGCAATTACCTCTCAGGACTTACCAAGTATGAACTCACCAATTCAATCTTACCAATACCGATTGCAATTAATGGCTATGTTTTGTACGGTCGATGTCTTAAGCATCTTGTACTAAACATTCCCAACACGTTTTAGCCAGTTCCCCTACCTTTTTATAGACAACTGGGCCATTATCTGCTCTGGCATCACCTGCCTTGTGATGTTTAACTCTGCCAATTGCATTTTTATCAATACCGGTTTCAATGCCCACTAAGCCTATTGCAATTAACAGTTGTATCCAATTTTTAAACAGTTCCATTTCAATGGCTACAAACTTACAAAACATGAATTAGGATGCTGTTAAGCCTGTTGCAAATAACAATTGTATCCATTTTTTAATTCGTCCCTTTGCTACCGTGCTATTCTTTCGCAATGAAGATATCACTACAGATGCTGCCATTTTATTACCATTTGCTATTTTTGGTCGATGTTAACCCTGTTGTAGTTAATATTGGCTTTCCATGTACTTACATAGGGCTACAATGGGGGATGCTGTTGTTTGCCATCGAGGTTAGCTGCATCCCATGCCTTATACACCATCTATTCCTAAATTTATGTATTTTTAGAGATTCCAATATAGACTACATAAGGAGCAAAATGAGTGAACCTAGATTCTAATCTAAACTATATCTATAATTCTATATACATCCTTATGTAGTTCATATTGAAATCTCTAAAAATACTTGTACTTAGGAATGTAGGTAGTTTTATTTTACATCATTTGTGCAATCTCATTTAGCTTCTAACATTTACTGGTTGCTTGTAGGTACGTATATGAGCGGTACTAATCCACGCTTCGATCCCTTTTGCGTATGGGGCAATGAGAAATTCATGAACAAGCATCAAGTGAGGAAACTAAGGAATATTGTTAGGAGAAAGAAACAGGTGATGGGAATTAAGCTCTTTATTTACACTTTGTCCAAGACATCAGTGTACTTTAGGATGGTAAGTAATCTGTTGCCTTTTCCCCTTGCCCACAACAAGTTACTCTATTAGACCTCATGATCTGATATTTTTCTCTTTTCAGTGGTTTACAAAGCTATTTACTGATGTTTACCTTGCAGACTACGTGACCGGAGTGGAGGCAACTAAGGTTAAAGTATATAATTCATGCTACCATGATAATGCTCTAGAAGTCTTCTTGAAGGCGGTGAAGGATGAGCGGGCGATCGTCACAAGGGGTTGGACAAAACTTGTTCGTGCCTATGGCATGCAGGAAGGCACATTATGGGCATTCCGCTTCTTCAACAACATTGGCAGTCAAAATGATTTACACTTGTCTCTTCACCTTTACCGCCTGTAAATATTGTGGTTCGTCATAGTTAAGTGTTGTCTAATCCTGTAATTACTGAACATATTGTACTGACAATTTTATTTATGGATTCCTGTTGAACCATTGTGCTGAGAATTTGAATTGCATGTTTCATATTTCAAAATATTCATTTCGAATAATAAATTACAACAAAAACAATTCTACAGGAGTGAATAAAATAATGTGCACACGGTTAGAAAGAAAACTGCGTGTGCGATGAAAAAAGAAAACAGACGGTTCTTTGACGTGAAACGTTTGCAATGCCCTTCAGACGCACACACGGTTTCGTCTCATATGAGTGTGCGATTCATGGTAATACGGCAAACGTTTCAAACCAGCGTGCATGTGTGAAAGGATCGATAAGAGGGGTCTAGAGGGGGGTGAATAGACTCTCAACCAAGAAAAGTAGCGATTTTTAAGTTCTTCAGGTTGAGGTGGAGGATAAGCACAAGTTTAAACATTCACAATACATATCAAGCATCCATGTTGATGGAGACTTCAACCCAGGAAGGGTAACAATTGTGCGAGTCCATGGAGGGCTCCACCCATGAAGGGTCCACGAAGAAGCAACCTTGTCTATCCCACCATGGCCATCGCCCACAAAGGACTTGCCTCACTAGGGTAGATCTTCACGAAGTAGGCGATCTCCTTGCCCGTACAAACTCCTTGGTTCAACTCCACAATCTTGACGGAGGCTCCCAAGTGACACCTAACCAATCTAGGAGACACCACTCTCCAAAATTTAATAGATGGTGTGTTGATGATGAACTCCTTGCTCTTATCCTTCAAATGATACTCTCCCCAACACTCAACTCTTTTTCATAGGATTGGATTTGGTGGAAAGATGATTTGAGTGGTAAGCAACTTGGGGAAGGCTAGAGATCAAGATTTATGTGGTTGGAATGGAATATCTTGACCTCAACACATGAGTAGGTGGTTCTCTCTCAGAAAATGAATGTTGGAAGTGTAGGAACGCTCTGATGGCTTTCTCCACGAATGAAGAAAGGGTGGAGGAGTATATATAGCCTCCACACAAAATCTAACCGTTACACACAATTTACCAAACTCGGTGAGACCGAATCAGAAAACTCAGTCAGACCAAATTAGTTCATAAGGTGACCATTAGGCATTTCGGTGGGACCGATATGATCAACTCGGTAGGACCGATGTGTTAGGGTTAGGGTAAAACCTCATCTCGGTTTGACCGATACACAAACTCGGTGGGACCGATTTTGGTGATAACGAAACAGAGAGTTGGTCAGGCAAACTCGGTGGGATCGATTGCATATTTTGGTGCGACCGAAATTATTGCAATAGGCAACAGAGAGTTTGCAAGCCCATCTCGGTGAGACCGAGATCCCATCGGTGAGATCGAAGTGACTAGGGTTTCTGGCAGTGGCTATGACGAATGAACTCGGTGGCGCCGGATATATCAAATAGGTGGGGCTGAGTTTGACTTTTGGTATGGGACATATGTGGATATGAGAAAGTGGTTGAGGGCTTTGGAGCATATCACTAAGCACTTTGAGCAAGCAAGCCATTAAGCAACACATCATCCCCTTTTAATAGTATTGGATCTTCTATGGACTCAATGTGATCTTGGATCACTGAAATAGAGAATGTAGAGTCCCGAGCTTTGAGCTTGAGCCAATCCTTTGTCCTTAGCATCTTGAAGGGGTCCCACATCCTCTTGTCCATGCAACTCCACTGTTGGACTTATCTGAAATATACTAGATAAAAGTATAGTCCAACAAAAGATATGTTGACATTAATTACCAAAATCACCCAGGGAGCACTAGTGCTTTCAATCTCCCCCTTTTTGGTAATTAATGAGAACATACATCAAAGCTTTAGATAAAGATATAGAGAAAGGTAGGTAAAGCTTTGGAAGGACATGTAACATGCATAGGATCCCCCTACATGTATGCAATCATGTAAATATGGAACATAAGAACATGTGAGTGCATAATCATGACAGAGCAAGAAATGAGTTACATGTATCTTGGCTATATGCATCAGAGAAAATGATGTGAGTATAGGAAATGTACCTTCATGCTCACAAGTCCTTCTTGCAAACAATATGTACATCAGCAAGAGATCCTCATGCACATGAGTGTGATGCATATACTTACCTTGTGGTCCTGAGCTAGCTTTGGAAGAGATGAACCTGAGTAAACAAGGTTAGACAACATAGAAACATCTACTAAACAGAGCAAGAGCAGCAAACCACAAGAGTGCCAAGATTGGAATGACATGTAGAGAGTGAGTACTAGGTACTCTATTGAGTGTAGACATGTCCCCAAAGGTAAAGATATGCAATGAATTTGAAGATTTCCTTCCCTTATATGTCTTGATCCCCGCTGAATCTTATATGGGACACTGGGAGAATATAAGGAATAGAAAATCAGAGCAAAGCAGACACACAAACAACATGAACATGTCTTTCCCCTCTAAAGACATGCGAATTCTCTCCTCTTTGAATACCAAGCATCTGGGGTCTCTCTTTGATGTGATTATTTATCTGTCTCTCTTTCCCCCTTTTGATATGATTAAGCTTTGATGTGAGCTCTTTCTCCCCCTTCGACATCAATTTCCAAGAAGGGGTCTTCTGGAGTGTGAGTCAAAATAGGTTTGGTCCTTGAGTCACATAGCAAAGTAGCAGGGAAAAGTAAGGTGCTGGTAGAGGATAAGAATCATCGAGTGGAGCTAGAACAAAATGTGAAAGATGCAAATGACAAAG
Source organism: Triticum aestivum (assembly GCF_018294505.1). NCBI lineage: Eukaryota > Viridiplantae > Streptophyta > Magnoliopsida > Poales > Poaceae > Triticum > Triticum aestivum. The sequence goes on from NC_057795.1 coordinate 542,215,915, forward strand.
TGTCTTCTCAGTATTTGAAATTGGTAACACCGAGTTGTTGTCTTCGGTGGCACCGAGGTGATTCGGTTTGATCGAATGAGACAAACCGGTGTGTCCGAGTTCATTACAGAGATAAAGCACTTGTCACCTGAGCTCACTAAGCAAATAAGATCTCACAAGGATTCTCAAGGAATTAACTAAAGGATTTGCAATGAATAGGATGCAGGGAATGCAGAACAAAAAAAGATCTAGATGAATTAAGAAGGGAAACAAATATGCATGAGACAAATGCAAGAACACAAAAAAACTTCATCTAGAATTGGTCGGCGACAAAGTCACCTGTGTTAGAGTATATTGACATAGGAGTCAAGTGAAGACACTTGATCATAGGTCATACTCATTGTTTAAGCTCAAAATGGGGTTGCCATTTTTCGTTTAAGCATTTTTATGTATTCACATCTTGTTGAGCTACTTTGACCCATGGCTTGGGGTAAAGCTTCTCTAAGATGGAATAACATACCTTGGGTGGTGGTGTTGATCTTGATCATGTAGTTGAACTTGTGTGGGATGCTCAAGGTTGATGTAGTTCTTTTGGAGCACCATGTGTAATTGGACTTCATCTACCTACATGAGTTAGCTTTGCAAGGAGAAACACTTGTGTATCCAAAGTGTCAATCATGAATTGTGATACCAAAAGAAATTTGATATATATAAATTGTCAAAGGATATGTTTGAGGGGCTTCATGCTTCCTTGTCTTCAACCACCGTATTGTAGATACTTGGTGATGTAGAGATTGTTCAAGATGTGAGTGAGTTGCAATCTCATAGATTTAGATTCATCCAAGTACCTACAAGGGTTAGATAACATGCAAGGGTGCAAATATATCCAAGACATATGATTATCATCATAAGAGAAATATCAAGGATTAGTCAAAGGCTCATGCCTTGCATGTATCCAAATGGAGTTCCTACTCCAAGTTTGAAGCATCAATGACGTCCAATTCACCTCTCAACCGGCAAAATACTTTCTCATCAAGCAGTTTGGTGAATATATCCACCAATTGCTTATTGGTACGAACATTGTCGGTGTCAAAACCGGCGGATCTCGGGTAGGGGGTCCCGAACTGTGCGTCTAGGCGGATGGTAACAGGAGACAAGGGACACGATGTTTTAGCCAGGTTCGGGCCCTCTTGATGGAGGTAAAACCCTACGTCCTGCTTGATTAATATTGATGATGTGTGTCACAAGAGTGGATCTACCACGAGATCAAGGAGGCTAAACCCTCGAAGCTAGCCTATGCTATGATTGTTGTTCGTGCTATGGACTAAAGCCATCCGGTTTATATAGACACTGGAGAGGGCTAGGGTTACACAGAGTCGGTTACAATGGTAGGAGATCTACATATCCGTATCGCCAAGCTTGCCTTCCACGCCAAGGAAAGTCCCATCCGGACACGGGATGAAGTCTTCAATCTTGTATCTTCATAGTCTTGGAGTCTGGCCGATGATGATAGTTCGGCTATCCGGACACCCCCTAGTCCGGAACTCCCTCAGTAGCCCCCGAGCCAGGCTTCAGCGACGACGAGTCCGGCGCGTACATTTGTCGGTGTACTAGAGTAGGGGTACCCTAGTATCCCGAACTTGTGCACGGGCAGTTGCAGCCCCCCCGCGGCAAGGCTTGCCGGGTGACCGCCAAGGTCCTCCGTGGTTCCTTTGGAGCCATTCAAGAACAAAGTATTCAAGCCAAAGAGACAAGGCCCCGGCAAGAGGAGCTTGCCGGGAAGGCCAACCGAGGCATTACAAGGAACTTGCCGCGAGGCACCGCGCGTCCCGGCAAGGCCCGGTGAGCGACAAGCTTTCGGACGCGACAAGACGACGACCGCGGCAAGGCGCTTGCCGGGGCAAGCTACCATTCTGTACCCGCGCTCCAGCACATCCACCAACGTGTCGCCCTGGGGCCTTTCCAGACGCGCGTGGCAAGAGGCTGTGCAGCCAGCGGTGCGAGGTGGCAAGCAACGCTGACAAGATCGCCATCATGGCAAGCGGTGGCATCCCTGACGGTCCTTTTTGCACTATTTGGGCGATGCAGACGGGCATTTAATGCCTTTGTCCCCTGCCGTCAGGGTTAGGTAGGATACACTATATAGGTAGTTGTACCTACCGCAATTCCTTTTCCATTTTTTCCCTTGTCTACGTTGCTACCTGTCGGTGACCCCTTTAGCATATAAAAGGAGGCCCATGCGCAACGTAGAGGGGGGTTTGAAGCCAGAAAAACACTCACGCTCGGTCTCGTTAGCAGCTAGTGTGTACTGTAGCACTCAGCGCTCCTAAGCAAGAACTCGATACACTCAAACATGCAGCAGTAGGAGTGTTATCTCTCCGGAGAGCTCCGAAGCTGGGTAAACCGCTCGTGTGCTTCGCCTCGATCCGCTCTTCGTGCGATCTCCGCCCCCCGCCGAACCGAAAGGGGCTCGGTCCGCCGGTCCCATAGGTGTTCGTGGATCAGCTTCCCCGACATCTTTGGCGCGCCAGGTAGGGGGCGTCGAGGTTGTGTTAACATGATCCGGCGTTCACACGAGCTAGATCGACATGCCATCGAAGAAGAAGGTTCGGCAGCAGCTGTTCCGTCCACGTCGATCTCACCACCACCGGAGCAAGCGGGTGGTGGGGTGGACGCCGGCGGAAGAACGGACGTCGACGAGGGAGCCCACGGTGCTGCCAGGTCCAAGGACAAGGCCGTGCAGACCTCGGCGTCCATACATGCATCGCGTCCATCTCAGGAGGCGCATGACCGACATCATCATGGTATTCGCAGTACCATACGTTTGTTGGACCAAGATCGAGCTGGTGGGTCTTGGGGTGCTCAAGACCAGCATGCACGCCAACATGCTAGCACGAGCGAGGCACGGTCGCCTGGACGGGATACTGCTCCTTCTAACATAGTTAGAAGTCCGAGCATATCCCGCTCCTCGCACCGTTCGCCACTGCCGCCCACCACTCCAGCAGAAGCTTTGGCGCGAGCTTAACTGCTCCTGGATTACCCTCCATCGGCAGACAAGATCGATCAATGGAGGGCCACCATTCAGAGTCTCATCGGCTTCGCCAACGGCGACACTCCACGGCAGCCGAGTACATCGCTGCCGTGGCAGGACTGCCAGGCAAGAGCCAATGGCGACGAAACCGGTGGGGGTGCAACCACCATGCACTCTCCACCCCGAAGGCCAAGATCACCGACTCGCCGGATCCACCTCGACAGCGACTCCACCGCGTCATCAGATCCACGAGCTCATCACGATCAACGCCCAGTTCTTCACGAACGACAGCAAGAAGATGCTCGCACTCGCATCGAGCGCCGAAGAGAAGCGCGGCGTCAATCAGACCAGCGCGCTGGGCCCTCTGTCGACATGCATGCGCCAGGGGAACTAGGCGACTTGCCGTACGCGGTAGGTTGCCCTGCGTTCACTCGTGAGCTGCGGCAAGTCCAGTGGCCCAGCACAAAGAATTTCAAGCCAGATGTACCAGAGAAGTACGACGGCAAGTCGCACCCGTCGGAGTTCCTCAGCATCTACACCATCGCGGTGCAAGTTGCCGGGGGGCAGGACGACAAGATCCTGGCCAACTACTTCCCGCTGGTGCTCATGCCCAATGTCAGATCCTGGCTCATGCACTTGCCGGACAACTCCATATCCTCCTGTGCAGACCTATGCCATCAGTTTGTCGGCGCCTTTACTGGCGGGCACAAGCCTCATGGCCAAGAGAGCGACCTTCATCTGCTCGCCCAGAAGGAAGGAGAGCCCCTACGCAAGTACATTCAGAGATTCAGCCGCGTACAGCATAACATCCCAGATGTCCACCCTGCTGCGGTAATCAGCGCGTTCCATCAGAGCGTGCGAAACCGCAGGATGCGGGAGGAGATGGCGACGTGCAAGATCAGAGACGTCAGTGAGCTATATGCCCTGGCCGACAAGTGTGCACGTGCTGAGGAAGGGAGGAAACTCCCCGGAGAGAATACAAGAGCAGGAGGATCTGATAGTGAGGAGACTGCCCCGGCAAAGAGAAACCGGCGGCGGAACAACAGGAAGAAGAAAGGCAAAGATGTGCTAGTCATTGAGCAGTCCGGCAACAGAGGTGGTGTTAAGAAAGCCAAAGCTGGTAGCTCCGGTGAGCAGATTGCCGTAGGCACCAACTACCAGGCTGTGGCAGTCGCCGACAAGCAGGACGGCGCCAACAAGTAGTACTGCAAGATCCACCGCACCAAGGGCCATGACCTCCAGAGCTGCAAGAAGGCCGAGCAGCTTGTCGAGCAGGAAAAGGCTGAATACGAGCGACGCGACAAGGAGAAGGCCCTGGAAGGTGCTGGAGGAGCCGCCAAGAAACGCCCCGGCCGAGGAGGACGCCGCGACAAGGCCAAGCAGCGGCAAGGAGACAGACCTCCCCGCGGCCGCGACAAGGATGAAGATGACGATGACGATGAAGATATGGATGATGACGAGACCGATGAGCAGGAGTTCCAGAAAGCCACAGAGGTCCTGTGCGTTGACGATGGTGCTTCTCTGCATACTTCACACCGCCAGCTCAAACAGTGGGCGCGGGAAGTCAATGCGGCAGAACCACCCATCGAGTCACGCAAACCTCTGAAATGGTCCAGCACGCCTATCATCTTTGATATTGAGGACCACCCTGATCGCATAACTGCGGTCGGGTGCTTGGCGATGTTGGTTTCACCAACTATCCGCGACCTCAAGGTCACTAAGATGCTAGTTGACGGCGGGGCCGGCTTGAACCTGATCTCCTCCGCGGTACTCCAGAAACTCCAGATCCCTGATGGCGAGCTCGAAGATATCGGCACATTCCAAGGAATCAATCCGGGAAGGAGCAAGCCGAAGGGAAAGATCACGTTGCCGGTGACATTTGGCAGCAAGTTGAACTTCAGGACTGAGAGGGTCACTTTTGACGTTGCTGACTTTCCATTGCCTTACAATGGGATACTCGGCCGTCCAGCACTCGCCAAATTCATGGCAGCCTCTCACTATGCATACAACATGCTGAAGATGCCAGGCCCGATAAGTGTCATCTCTGTCCCTGGCGACAAGAAGGATGCTCTTATCTGCGCCGACAAGATTTACCGGGAAGCAGCAGCCGCAACAGATCGCAAGTCACTTGCCGTTGAAGCTCCCGGGGCGAAGAAGAAGACCAAGTCTGGCAAGAGTTCTGATGCCCACTCCGGCAAGCGCACCTCTTCGGAGTGCTGCGTTACCGTCGAGGATGCACCATCGAGCTCCACTGGCAAGTGTAAGAAGACAATGGTGGCTCCACCAGAGACCAAGAAGGTGTCCGCCAAAGAGGATGGCACTGGTGGTACCTTTACCATCAGTGCCACTCTCGACCCTAAATAGGAAAGCGCGCTCGTTGCTTTCCTGCGGGCGAACGTCGACGTATTTGCATGGCAACCGTCTGACATCCCCGGTGTTCCCAGGAAAGTAATCGAGCACCATCTTGCCGTCTGTCCTCATGCGCGGCCCGTCAAGCAGAAAGTCAGGAAACAGGCAGTGGAGTGCCAAGAATTCATCGCAGAAGAAATTAAGAAATTGGAAGCAGCAGGCCTTGTCAGAGGAGTGCTCCATCCTACGTGGTTGGCCAACCCTGTAGTCGTGCGCAAGGCAAATGGGAAATGGAGGCTTTGTATCGACTTTACCGATGTCAATAAAGCTTGTCCCAAAGACCCATTTCCCTTGCCGCGCATCGGCCAGATTGTTGACTCCACGGCCGGATGTGACTTGCTTTCATTTCTTGATGCATACTCAGGATACCATCAGATCTTCATGGCAGAAGAGGATGAGGAGAAGACCGCATTCATCACCCCATGTGGCACGTACTGTTTCGTACGGATGCCTTTCGGTTTAAAGAATGCTGGTTCAACATTTGCAAGGGTAGTCCATGACGCTTTTGAGCCGCAAATACATATAAATGTGGAAGCCTACATGGATGACATAGTGGTCAAGAGCAAGGACAAGGCAACTCTGATTCAAGATTTAGACAAAACCTTTGCAAATCTGTGCAAGATCAACCTCAAGCTTAACCCCGAGAAGTGTGTGTTTGGAGTCCCCTCCGGCAAGCTTCTCGGGTTCTTCATGTCTCAGCGAGGAATCGAAGCCAATCCCGACAAGATCAAGGCCATTGAGCAGATTGAAGCACCAAAGCGCGTCAAGGATGTACGAAGACTTGCCGGTTGCATAGCTGCTCTCAGCAGGTTTATCTCTAGATCTGCTGAGCACGCCCTACCGTTTTTCAAAATATTGAAAAAGGTAGGTCCAATGAAATGGACTCCGGAAGCGGAGGCTGCGCTGTAGGACTTGAAGAGATACCTGTCCTCCACTCCAACACTTGTCGCACCTAAGCCACAAGAGAAGTTGCTGCTATATATAGAGGCAACCAATCAAGTGGTTAGTGATGCGTTAGTAGCGGAGAGGGAGGCGGATGATGAGCCAGCAACCACGGCAGATGCATCCAGTGACAAGCAGGGGACTTCACCGGCAAGCTCTGGTCCCGACAAAGATGGATCTGCGCAGGCGCGTGAAAAGATGCAGAAAAGAATGGTGCAGCGCCCAGTTTACTTTGTCAGTTCCCTTCTGCAGGGGGCTAGGTCAAGGTACTCTGGTGTGCAGAAATTGCTTTTCGGTCTTCTCATGGCCTCGAGAAAGCTGCGTCATTACTTCCAAGCACATGAGATCACAGTCGTCACTCGTTTTCTGCTGAAGAGGATACTGCAAAATCCAGAAGCAACAGGCAGGATTGTCGAGTGGGCACTGGAACTGTCAAGCTTTGGCCTCAAGTTTGAGAGCACTTCAACTATCCAAAGCAGAGCATTGGCAGAGTTCATAGCAGAATGGACGCCAACACAAGATGAAGAAATTCCAGAAACGAGCATCCCCGTCAAGGAAGAAAGCAAAGAGTGGCTGATGTACTTTGATGGTGCCTTCTCGCTGCAAGGCGCTGGTGCGGGCGTGCTACTTGTTGCACCCACCGGAGAGCACCTCAAGTACGTAGTCCAGATGCACTTTCCCAAGGAGCAAGCAACGAACAATACTGCAGAGTATGAAGGATTGCTTGCCGGTCTCAAGATCGCAGCTGACCTTGGGATCAAGAAGCTCATTGTCAGGGGTGACTCCCAGCTTGTCGTCCGCCAAGTGAACAAGAATTATCAGAGTCCGTTGATGGAAGCTTACGTTGATGAATTGAGAAAGCTAGAAGAGCACTTTGACGGCCTACAAATGAAACATGTTCCAAGAGCTCAGAACGACATTGCCGATGGCCTGTCAAAGTGCGCCGCACTTAAGTTACCTGTGGAACCAGGGATCTTTGTGCTCAAGCTGACTCAACCATCTGTAACGCCATCAACTGGACAGAGGAAGAAGAGGAAGTTGATTTCTGGTGACTATTTTCCGGCAGAGCTCCCCGAAGCCGCCGCCAAGAAGGTCCTCAAGATCAACATCAAAAGTGCTGAGGAGCAGTCTGCTCCGGCAAGCCCTAGGGTTTGCTCCGTTGAAGCAGACGCTCCCGACAAGTTTTGCTTCGGCAAGCTTGCCGGGGAACGTCAAGCTCCGGCTGAGCCGCAGGTTCTTGCCGTAGAAGCGGATGTTCCCGCAGCCGCAAATGTGCCTTTAGTGCTTGTTGTCGAGCCGCAAGCTCCAGCATGGGCACAGCAGATTGTCCTTTTGCTTCAGACAGGAGAACTTCCCGAAGAGCAGGAAGAAGCGGAAAGAGTAGCCCGGCAGTCAAGTATGTACCAGTTTGTCGACAACACACTGTACAGAAGAAGACTCAACGGTGTGAAATTTAAGTGTATTCACCGGGAAGACGGACAAAAGCTGTTGGCAGAGATACATGGAGGCATATGTGGTCACCACATTGGCGCAAGAGCACTTGCTGGCAAAGCATTCCAGCAAGGTTTCTTTTGGCCAACAACCCTCCAGGATGAAACTGCACAAGTAACCAAGTGTGAAGCGTGTCAGTTCCATTCCAAGCAGATACACTAGCCAGCTCAAGCTCTCCAGACAATCCCTTTATCCTGGCCATTTTCGGTCTGGGGGCTCGACATCCTCGGCCCCTTTCCCCGAGCTGTCGGGGGCTTTGAGTACTTGTACGTTGCAATCGACAAGTTCACAAAGTGGCCGGAAGTGGAAGCAGTGAGGAAGGTGACAGCACAGTCAGCAGTCAAGTTCTTCAGGTCGATTGTTTGCCGCTTCGGGATCCCTAATAGGATCATCACCGACAACGGCACGCAATTCTCGAGCCGCACCTTCATGCAGTACGTCCAGGATCTTGGCGCCAAGGTCTGCTTCGCTTCTGTTGCTCATCTAAGAAGCAACAGTCAAGCGGAGAGGGCGTATGCTGAAGTGCTGCGCGGGCTCAAGACCAGGACTTTCGACAGGCTGTGCAAGTGCGGAAAGAACTGGATTGAGGAGCTGCCGGTGGTTCTTCGGTCGATCAGGACGACGCCAAATCGAGCCACTAGCCAGACACCTTTCGCTCTAGTTTATGGAGCAAAGGCAGTTCTCCCCACGGAACTCGTATACGGGTCACCTCGAGTGCTCGCTTATGATGAGCTTGAGCAAGAGTAGTTGCGACAAGATGACACGCTGCTCCTTGAGGAAGACCGTCTTCAGGCTGCTGTACGAGCTGCTCGATACCAGCAAGCTTTGCGCCGCTACCATAGCCGCAAAGTTAATGCCAGAAGTCTCGAGGAAGGCGACCTTGTTCTTCGGCGCATTCAGTCCGCCAAGAATTCCAACAAGTTGACGCCGAAGTGGGAAGGCCCTTACCGGGTGAAACGAGTCACTAGGCCTGGCGCTGTCCGCCTTGAGACCGAAGATGGCATTCCGGTGAGCAATTCCTGGAACATTGAGCATCTTCGTAAGTTTTACCCGTAGGGGGCGGTTGCCGGAATCTTTTCTGGCAACCACCTTTTGTACAAGTCTTGCCGATGTTGCATGTAATCCTTTGTACGAAGCCGGGCGCAGACCCCGTGCATAAGTAAAGCTCATGTGCTTCGCACATCTTGTCAATTTCATGCTTTCTATTCTTTGCATGCGTTATCTGACACTTTGTGCAACGCCTACCCCCGGTAAGCAATAACGAGCCGTAAGGCTCCATATCTTTATTTTCTCTTCTTTCTTTTTCTCAAAAAGGAAAGGAAGGTTCCCTCGCCCACAAGTTTGCCGGGGGGAAAGGAGGAGATAATGGTGTGGACCAGGCATCATTCAAGGAAGTTTCACCTTACCGGAAAGAAAACGACAGAAAAGCTAAGTTGCCAAAGTTTGAGCAATCAGTTTTAATTTTTAAGTTATCTTCCTCGAACGACCGTACTTTGTATGGAAAACCTGTGCGCGGAGGAACCAACTCTTAGCTAGTTGCGCCCTTACTTTGTTTCGAGTCCGCTCAACAACTTAAGTGAGCTGCGACTAGTTGCGACAAGGTTTCTTGTCGGAAGCGGCACCGCCAGCGGGCTGCTGATGTCCCGCACTCAGCGCTCGCGGCCCAGGTGCCTGCGCCGACAAGTTCCCTAAAAGCGTAGGGCAAAAACATACAGAGGAAGGAACCAAGTAAAGGAAATAACACAGCAATCTCTACCCAAAATAGAGTTATATTACAAGATAGCTTGTAGCTCTAACAGATTGTTCTCATGACATGACCAGCAGCGACAAGAAAAAGAGAAAACGGGTGGCCTAATCTACGCGATCGCCCTCAACCCTCTTGATCTCGCTCACCTTGTCCACAATGGGTGCGACAAGGGCCTTGAGCGCTTCCAGATCAGCATCCGGCGGCAGGGACCTGAGGACGTTGGTGAGGTTGAGGCCTGGGTTACGGAAGGCCACCTTCACCAGCACCTTTTGAAGAACTCCCGTGCAGATCATGCGCGACTCGTCGGCCAGCTGCTTTGGGATCTTCTCCCGGAGTCGCTGGAGGGCCGTCGCCACGCCTTTGAAGAACAAGCTGAGCTTGGCGCTGGGTTGGAGGTGCTCATCGGAGGAATACCCGAGATCTTCCATCCCCAGCTGCGCCAGCTCCCCGTCGATGGCCGCGGCAACATTCAAGAGACCCTCGGTCCACTGCTCCACATTCTCCCTAAAGGCGTTCTGGGCGGCAGCAGCACTTGCCAGCAGCGCCTCGTCGGCCTTGATCTTCTCCTTCAAGGCCACCTCCTGCTCCCTGGCGCCGTCCAGCGTCTTGGTCAAAGTATTCAGCTTCAACTCAAGATCTGCGTTGGAGTCCTTGGCGGTGCTAAGCTCTTTGCTCCTCTCAGCGAGACGACCCTACAGCTCGCCATGAGTGGCGGCGTCCTTCTCGCGCTCACGCTTGAGCGCGGCAAGCTCCTCGCCGCTCGCCTTGAGATCGGCCTCCAGCTGCGCCATCTTCGTCTCCAGCTCCTTCTTGGCGGCCTCGACAGCTGCGGCAGCATCCTTTGCTTCCTTGAGAGCCCCGCCAATTGCTTGCTCGCGCGCGGCAAGCTCCTCCTCGTGGCTGTCAAGGTTGACCTTGCGCTGCGCCAACTCGCCTTCTTGTGTAGATAGCTTTTCGGCAACAAGCCGCTGTTGCTCTTCAACTTCAGCCTTCTCGAGGAGGAAGGCTTTCCGCTCCTCAGCGACTTGCTCCCGCTCCTCTGCCAGGGACCGGAGAGCTTCCTGCCTGAGACCCCGGAGCTCCTCCGCGCACTTCTCGATGTCCACTCCCGCCTTTGCGACAAGCGCTTCTCGGGATTCCAGCTTGGCTTGTCGGGCGCGGTAAAGCGACAACAGCTTCCGCAGCAGCCGCTCCTTCTCAGGCTCGTCGCTGTTGCTGCTCGGCGCATCGACCAGCGTCAGCCCAGCGGAGGTGAGCACCTCTCCGTCCAAGATCTCTCCTTCGACCGACGCCCTAGAGCTTGACGCCCAGGGGAGCTTGATGAAGATGCCGTCGCCGGCCTTCAAATAGGCGCCGGGCTGGGGCTCTTCGGAGCCTGGCACCGCAGCAGTGGCGGAGGGATCGGCGGTCGGCATAGCGCCTGATGCTCCTGCGGCCTCAGGGCCGTCAGTGCAATCGCCGGATCCCTCGCCAGCTTCTGCGGCGGCAGCCTTGGCGGCCTCTTTGCCGGAGGGATCATCAGCGCCGGCTTCTCCTTCGGTGGCAACGGCATCGTCAGTATTGCTGCGCGCGTTCTCCTTGTCGGCGACCTCGGTCTCCATCGGCTCCGTGGCAGATGGATCTGGCGAACGGAAAAAGGAGAAAAGTCAAGCAAATATCCAAAAATAAAATCAGAAGAAGAAGAACCCAAGGGAAGTTTTCAAGCAAGAGGATTACCTGTATTAGGATCTGCAGTCGTGGTCTCAACCACTGGAGGGTCGCTGGTGCTGTCCCTTGCCGGAGAACTCTCCCTTGCCGGAGAATTCTCCCTTGCCGGAGAACTGTCCCTTGTTGGAGAATTCTCTCTTGCCGGAGAACGCTCCCTTGCTGGAGAATCCTCCCTTGGCAGTGTAGTCGAAGCAGATGGCATTTCGGGAGCGGCTTCCGGGCACTCCTGGTGAGGCTGCTCTGCTCCTACACAAACCAGCAGTCAGATATCAGCAAAGAAAGAGCACCCATGTGCGCCTAACAGCAGGAAGTAAAACATATACTTACGCTGGGGGCTGCGCTGGGGGCTACTTTGGGGAATAGTTGCCGGGTCCGGCAAGGTGGTCTCAGACACGCCCCCTGCTATCGCGGTGGGTTCGTCCTCGATGACAATCACCGGGACCTTGGCTCTCTTCGCCGCTCTCTGGGCCAGAGTCCTGAAAAGGAATGGGTTCAGAGTAAAGCAAATCAGATACAAGACAAAACAGCAAGAATTGAAGAACTACAAGTACAACAAAGAATCTTACTCTTCTTCTTCTTTGTTGGAGCTGAGTGCGGAGAGATCAAAGTCCGGCTCGCCTCCGGTGCGACGAGGCAGAGGAGAAGGTTCCCTTGTCCGCTTGGCAGGAGCAGTAGCGGTGGACCGGGAAGACCCCGCTCCAGTTGCCGCAGCGGTGTGAGGCGCTCCAGCGGCAACAGTGCTTGCCGCGGTAGAGCGCGTCGCGCGACACGGCGGCTGTTGACTCGTCTGCCGCCCCGCTACGTCCCCGGCCTTGCGGAGACGCCTTCTTGGTGGAGCTAGGGGCTCCGCTTGCGGTGAGCTGGCTGAAGGTAGGGAGGAGGAGGAGCCGATCTTCAACGAGTCGCTCGCGCCCTCGGCGGGCTCGCTCAACTCGGCTTCAGGCCCGACAAGCTCTTCCTCGCCAGCAAACTCCTCTCGCTCGACAAGGCTTGCCGCCTCTGCTGCCTCTGCCTCCTCCATGGTGAATCCGAACTCGCCCGCGGCAGCCGCTGCCGCCGCCTCTTCCAGCCTGGTGGCGATGCGCTACATCTCCGCATCAGTGGTGTCGCGGGTGAGGCTCTTCTGTTCATCAGAGCGGACCGGCACTTCTACCAAGCCGTCAAAGAAATCCCGCACGATGTCGTCTGCAGGCTCTTGCCAAGTTGGGACAATTCCATGCGAATCGCACAGCGGCATCATTGCACGGATGCGGTCGAGCGAGGAGTTGTTGCACAGCGGAACGACACCCCTCGGCAACAGGAACGCTTCAGGATGCTGAGGATCGCGCTTGAACAGCTCCAGGATCATCGCGTCCAGTTCTAGGACAGTGAAGTTGAAGTTGAGGCCCGGGCGCAGCCTCATGATATCCGTCGTGTTTTGGAACTCCCAGACGGGTCTCCTCCTCTCTTGCAGGGGGGCGATGCGGCGGCGAAGAAAATCTGCGCCAACGGCGCCTACGGTGAGCCCGGCAAGCCCGAGGCGTAGGATCCGGGTGACGGCAATCTTTAGCCTATCATCTTCTGGGGCCACGTTGCTCCAATCGTTGCCGCACGCTATTGGGGCTTGGCGCTGGGCGGTAAATGGCTGCGGGTTCTCCTCGACAATCCAGCACCATTCTGCTCTCCATTCCTCCCACTTGCTGCGGAGCTCTGCCTCCAGATAAGCTTCCTTCTTGCCAGCTCTCGAGATCCAGGCGATTCCGCCGGATAAAGGCTCTCCTCTCTCAACTCGGGGCATAAAGAAGTGGCGGAAAAGAGCTATGTTTGGATGGACTCTGACAAAGTTTTCGCAGAGATGTGCGAAAACTGCCATGGTCAGAATGACATTGGGGGTGAAGTCAAGGAGGCGGAACCCGTAGGTGTTCATGATATCGCAGAAAAATTCAGAGAAAGGCGGGCAGAGCCCGCAGTAGAAGAACAGCGCGAAGAAAGGGTATCCATTCGGAGCCAGTTCCGAAGCGGCAGCTGGGAGTACCTTCGTGCGCGGATGCGCTCGCGTCTCCGTCGACC